>NC_057806.1:295154271-295454271 GCF_018294505.1 Triticum aestivum
TGGTCGATCGCGCGAGAGAGAGAGAGAGAGCAGAGGAGGAGGGGGGGTCCAGAGCGAGGGGGGAATCAGGGGGAGTGTCGTGGCGTCTCCACACATGGACATGCTCGAAGGGGAGGCCTCCAGCGCGAGGCAGGAGGTGGCCGGCGTCGACGCGCGTGCGTCCAGCACGCAGCTGCTTCGGGGCGAGGGGGAGGAAGATGACTGGCAGCTGGCCTGCACAGTAACGGGCCGCGCAGGAGCTGGGCCGGTTGCTGGTGCCAGGTAAGTAAGGGTCTAGGTGAGTCTATGTTCTTTCTATTTCTGTTCTGTTTTCTTTTATTTAATCTTTTGCCACTCTTTTGAATTTAAAATAATTCAAACAATGCCAAAAACTCCTCTGAATATTTTTATTTTGCTAGATGGACTTTTCCAAAAGCTCATAAAATATTTCAGGGGTATTTGAAATTATATTCTAATTATATGAATATAATTCAAATTCAAATAGCTAATGATTTAAATTCAAAGTCCCAAAATAAATCCTTTTAAAATGTTCATTATTTCTGGTTTGGATCAAAACCCTTGCCAAAAATATTAAACATCTAAGAAGAGCATTTTGGAACAATGAATGAGATTTTAGGGTTTTTGCCCTACTTTATTTAGGGTTTTGAGGCTTCCAATTTCCCTCAGTTCAAGTTTCAAAAATTAAACATGATGCAAACAACAGGCAGCACCAGAAGCTAGGGATGTGACAGGGGATTGTGCGTGTGTATGCTTGTGAGAGGAAGAGTGCTTGTGATAAAGGTTAGTGAAAACAGTCCTAAATGGTTATGAGAGGGAGGAAGGGTTATATCAAGAGCATGTCTGTGAGAAAGACACCTCGGGAGAGAGTGTGTGAGCATATGTGAGAGACCACCGATGGATATACACCGTGTGCGCATATGTGTGAGAGAGAAAGTCAGCGTGTGTGAGAGGAGGGGCCTATGGAGACTGAAACTACACATAAAAGACTGATGTACACATTGATTAAAAATATAAATTGTATCCAAATATTAGGATGGGATCATGATATTTGCAATTCGCGTAAGGAACATTCATTGATCCATCAGACATCTATATTCTATCAAATTTGAGCATGTCTATGTTACTATTCGACATAATTGATCCACAGAGTTAGTATTTTGAACTCCAGACAATGCATCACTTTAGCAATCGAATATAAACGTGAGTATAGGTCATGTTGTGTGTGTAAAGCCCATTATACATACAAAAGTTAAACAATGAACATTAAAAATAGCTAGCTATGAACTAGCATACATTTGAATTCAACTTAAGGTGGTTTAAAAAATTCAAATTCAACATGAAGTCCATTCAATTATTTGAATTCGATATCATAGCATTTGTATATCATACCTAAATTATGGGGGCACCAATCTTTGCTCTGCTTTTGTACATAATAGCATATATAGTTGTGTACAAAATAGATTCAAATTTACGTCCTCCATTCCAAAATAATCGTAGTCATAGGATTTTCAAGTGTCAAAATTTCAAAAAGAAGCACATAATTTAATGAGGTTTTAAAACATACAAGGTCAAATTTAACGTTGTCTATTTATGTCAATCCTCAAAGTTCAAGAGTACTCTAAACGTGAATGCTTCTGTTTCAAAATTTTGAACGAAGCGCCAAAAGAGCCTCTACTCACCCGAAACTGTGTGAGGCCAATGTTTGGTAGAAGGAAATTACTTTTCTAACTCCGACCCGTGAAACCTACCGGCCTGATGTCCAAAAGTCTAAACCAAGCTAGGTTTGTAGCTTCATCTAGATGCCACGCAACCGCCTCCGAAAAACATTCATACACCATGACCGCCTAAGAACACATGCACTCGGCCGAAATCGCTCCCGCCCACTATTTGGGACACCTAGGTTTACCGTCCTACCCCTGACCCGCACTAGGTCCGAAATTTAAGAGGGGGGCAAAGTTTGTACTTTCCCCAAATTTCAAACAAGTGCGCCCCATCTGTTCCAAAAAAACAAAAACAAGCGCGTCACAGACTGAAACATGGTTCCCCCTTAGCTCCCCCTCGTCTGATTCCCCATTCATACTCTGTGAGCGCCAAAACTACCTCTCCACCAGCCGTGAAACCCCGGCGTCCTCCGTCTGCCACCACATCCCACCCATCAACCGCCGCCCTCCTCCATCACGCCAGAGACAGACGTTGTCGTCCACCGCAACACCCTCCACGGCTAGTAGTTGAAGCCAAGGCTGAGATGCCTCCAGGACGTCGACGTGCGTCGTACCCGAGCCAGTTCAAGCACGTCGTCCTGCGCCTCACTGTTGCCGCTCCAACGTCGCCACCGTCCACTGCAATGGAGTTGTTCCCGGTAAGCCATCCTTCGCCGCCTCGGATCTGCTACCCCTCCGCGGACAGACGGCCACCGCATTACAGTCAACAATTTGGCATGGGTTCGTCCAAGGCTCCACCCTCCTCCAAAACATTGGTTCCCCGGTAAAAAGAAGAACGTTGCCGTGATATCAGGAGGACACAGCACTGGCAACTGGAAATAGTACTCCTCTTCCCTTATTCGTGCAAATCTTAATGTGTCCGCTTGCACGGTATTCATCCCACAGAAGACACTAGTTGACTGCTTCTTCCTACACCTTCTTCCTGATACTAGATGTTCCTAGTAACTCGCGATGCATAAGGTTTCTCCTCATATACTATTTCACCTTAGCTAGAGGTCTGTCGCCCCCTCAATTTCAAGTCATGGTTAGTTGATTCCCAATTAAAGGAAGCATTCCCCGGCATAGTAGGCGCTAGTCCGCCTATTATGCAGGGGAAGCAGTGCCTCGGTGTTTATCTTAGGGGTGTGCGGGGCCTAGGAGCTGCTGGCGCCCGATCTGGAGGTCGGCCGTGCTTAAAGATATGGCCGAGGGCGCTGCCAAGCATGGCGGTGGTGTGAGGTCGAGGGGAGGGCAGGGCGGCGGAGGCAGGGGTCTGGGCCGGTGGTCGCTGGCGGTTCGAGAAAGATCGTCAACAGTGACTGGCGGGAGGTAGACAACGGCCATCTTCCCATTCCTTGTAGATCAGACGGTTCATTGAAAAATCGACTGGCCTATTTATTTTTAGTCGACTGTTATTTTGATAGGACCACATGTGGTGGCGTGCTGGAGGAGTACCTGCATTTCCCATCCATCCATGTGCTCATATATTACAAAATCATACATAGTAGAATCTAATTTTGTTTGCCATGCAATGTTGTAGAGCTATCATTTGTCTCCTGTCATTTATTTTTCAGTCACCTGCTATCTTCTACTATCACAGTGCACTAGTTCTGCACACACTTCACCCATACTCTCACTACTGTGTTTTTATGCATGGGTATTTCAGACTCTACATTGATAGAAGCATGAAATAAAAGAGAGAAGTCGCTCCTGCTTTCTTCATGGGCAGGTAATGCACGTCTCGACACTTTGAAGGATGCATGTTCAACAGATGGAGACGGTAAACGTAGCTCTGGAGTTGATGATCTCGCTCACCATGAACCATTATCCCAGGTGCTTACTTTAACTTCGCGATGTCATATGTGGTTGCATGTTACATATGGTGTCTAGCTTGTATTCGAAAGGCCGAAGTCAGTCTTTATTAAGGTAAGGAAAGATATTTTTTAGATGAACCACCATCCCGGGAGCACTAGAAGACAAATAGCTAGTCAGGGCACTGGCCGAGCCAATGACAAGCCCCGCACATACATGCATCACCTGAAAGCCAACTAAAAAGCCACGATGGTGGTGAAGCAGCCTGCCTCCCACCAGGCTCTCAGGCCCTCGATGATTATGCTCACCACTCCAGCCGAATGTCTAGCTTGTATTGCTTCCAATTTGGTTAAATTGCATCTGATTAGCTTACACATTATACCTTTGAATATGACATGCCTTCCTGTTTTTGGTACATACTAGTACATCTGTCTATTAACCATGTTCTTACATTAAACTAATGTTCTTGTCTATCCCTCATCAATCACTTATGATGAGACAGTCACGCCAATGGGTTACTAGGAGAAAATATGTTCTTTAGTTGATGGTCGTGTTAGCCTTCCCACATGATTCTCAAGAAACATTAAGGCTGGATGAAGATAGTGAACGTAGCTTTGTAGTTGATGGCCGCATTTTCCCTACACCAGCATCGCGGGTGCTTGCTCTAACTTGGCAGTATGATATGTGGTTGCATGTTGCATATGGTGTATCTCTCCCTAATAATAATAAAGCACGGATTGATTTTGTTGGGTTCATTGTCACAATACTTTTTCGCCCAGTTATAATACGTTTTTACGATTCGTATAGATAAATCTCATAATATAAACGAGGTGGTACTAATAGCATGTTCTTTTCTTCTCTCTCCACCTGTTGTTCATTCGCGGCCTCCCGGGCTGGCCCCGATCCATGGCCTCTCCTTCCACCCAGATCCGATCCGTCACCGATCGTCCGTGGCGCGAGCGCCGGGCCTCCTCCTCAATCTCCTCGTTCTGCGCCGCCCCGATTGCACTGCGCACACGCGCTCCGGAGCCATTGCCGTTTTTTGTCGAGTCGCGTGATCGATGTCCGACCGGCACCGCAACCGGCCTCTTGTGCAGTTCCCGACCGCCGTCCCCTGCACCTCCTCCCGCGTCTCCCCACCTCGCATGTGCAGCACCGTTGCTGCACGTCTCCAGCGCCATCTGCTGCTGCCCCGCAGTCAACCGCTTGCACGCCATGGGCAGCGGCCATGGACCAGTTCGACAAGACGATGGTGCTTGCGGGCGGGATGCCCCTCGCCGCCGGAACCTTGACCATACCCTCTGAAGATGTGGGAGTCCTTGGGCACTCTTGTGTGACGCCTCTGCACTGTCTTTGAGGAGCACGATGACTACCTGGAGGCCAAGCCGTTCGATGTGTCCGTCAGGCCCGTACTTTCCTGCCTCTTCCCTGTCCTCCCCTCTTACTCTCAAACTCGAGCACCAACTCGACGGCAAGCACCAAGCAGCAGCTCAACCAAAGCCCGGTACTCTTTCTGAATTTTATTTGTACCTGCAGCACATACCCGTTATGTCTGATGCTGAATTTTGAACACAGAAATACATTGAACGGACAAGTGCTGAACCGGTTCTCTGACTAGCCTGATTGATTCAATCCTCATGTGCTTGTGTCAATGCATGCAAGGGAGCAAGCGTACTGGAGGGATGGTTGGAAGGAGAGTAATTTGCTACAAAGCTTATTATTTATGGTTATTTCCTGAATCTCTGATATAATATACGATACATTATGTAGAAACCAAAATGATGTTCATAGAGATCTCAGAATTAGGTGAATATCATTTATGCTTGTGTTATATTTTTCATTTTATGATTTAGCACCGCTCGCCAACTATGGTTACCGTGTGTGGCTTGAATCCAATAGCATGTGATTGAACAAATGAACGAAATATAGGTGAAACATTTAATTTTTAGAAGAGATGGGTGCTACGTACTTCAGTTCAAGTGTTCCCTAAATTTTTTTATAGTTTGCATTGAGACACAGTAATTGCTTAAAGCATGTATTTGACTGCAATGTTGCTTGCCGGCATCTCCACCATTCATCTTGTCGCTGATAGAACCCCAGGCTCTTCCACCTATAGCAAACAAATAAAAGGACTTGATTTATGGGCTTGTAAATTGGTTGTATCTACATGGAAGGTTACTACAACACTACGCATATCTTGCAGATGTTTTTCTTTTGCTGAAAATAGTAGGTGAGTATTAATCTTCTGCAGGTTTTGTATTTGACACTATTTTGTATGTTTAAAGGATAAACTTCTATGGCTCTTTTCACTTCAGCAAGTGAACAACTTGTATCACTTATGATATTCGTTGTGCTATACTTATAACTGAAATATGTAGCGTAGCACATGTTACACTATCCGCTTGTCCAAAAACTGGAGCAGCCAGCCGATGTTGGGTAGTGGTGTATCCTTATATTTATGTTGATAGTTGTTGAGGATTTGTTGGGTGTAACCTAAAGGACACTTCATATGACCCTATTGCAACGCACGTGCTCTTTTGCTCCGGTTGATGGAGAAGTTGCAGTAGGCTGAAGACATCCATCAAGGCCGAGGACCAGGAGATGAAACGGTGAGTGACAGAGTGTACTGGTGCATGTTGTGGCAGCTGTGCAGTTGACCAATGAGTATTGGCTCTCATACCTTCAACTTACTTTTAGAAACTACACATATTCGCACAATGTACTAATCGTTCAGTGTGCTTTGATGTAGAGTGGTGTTCTCCATGTTGTTAGCATAGGAGTATTGTTACAATGGCAACATATGATCGAAATGCCCATGTATCATAATTTATGGTGTACCTGATATTCGGAGCATATGTCCAATGCTATTAGCTGTGTATTCTGTTCTATGATCAAAATTTGTAATATAGGAAGATGGAGCTAATGATATATTCACTCACAAGGTAAGTAGTTGATAGGATCATGTACATGTGGGAAGATCAGGTTTTCCTTTCTAAATGATCATTTATATGTTACTAGCGTACATATCAAATTTTTTATGGTTGATTAGCATATCGACCGAGGACACGGACGCTGCTGTCATCAAGGCCATGGACGGTATTGTGGTCTCCCATTTGCGTGCAATTTGAAAAATTGCCCCACATTACCTGGGACATTGATCTAACACCACATCTTCCTTTTTATTTGATTCAATAATACACTTTGATGATAACTGGATAGAATACCACAAACTGAGTTTTTCTCACTTTTCGCGTCCAGGCCCACACATCATATTTTGTTGGATGATTTTGCCCTAGGTTGTTTTTACCTAGCGACCTGGACTCCTGGTTCTATCGAAACAAAAACAAGGGATACCTACACAGACGAAGTAGAGGAACATAGGTGCCATCTTGCCGTGCTTCCTTCCTAGAGCGCCGTCACCACGACGCGCCTCCTTCCCACATTACCACTTCGCCTGCGTGTCACCCATTTATGTGGAGGATTAGATGTCGTCCGCTCCCTTGCCATGCCGGACAAGAAGGGCGCCGCCATCCGCTGTGCTCCAGTCGCTCCCTCGTCGATGCCACTTCCGTGTACATATTGAGATAGCTGCGGAGGGTGGGGCTCTCTTTCAGCTCGACGAGATTGCTTTTCAAGTTTTAAATATTTTCTTGCGCTAGCGCGATTGAATGACATGTACGATGGTGGTCGAGTTCATCATCTTGAGACTGACAAGTGAACAGAGTAGCCACCAATGGCAAGGATCAAAAGGAGTATAAGCAACAACTCAAATGGGATATCGTGTTAAAATACAAAAATGTGGTTCTAAGGTTTACTGGTTAGGGGTGTACATTGTTTTTTCCCCTGTTGCAAACAAGATCTCCAAGTTTGCAAACATTTCCATGATACTTGAATCAATATTTTTCTATATCTTCATGTCATAGGAGCCGTAATTTTCAGATCATCTACACACCTCACACAAGAAACATGAACTTGCGAAAAGCTAGAAAACATGACAACTTTTGCATGTTTTGTGTGTGTTTTCTACCGTCGCCAAAGCACAATTAGTCAGATTCGGAGTACCCGATGTGTGCAACACAAACTCCACAGTTTTCTATCTTATATTAGCCAGGGGTGGAGGATTTTGGTACAATGCTCATAATATCATTCGATATGAATAGCGCTACACTATACATTCCCTAAACCTAGCCAACACTGGTTCATGGAAATTTGTGTTACCTCCGTAGTGAGGCAAAGACATTGTACTAAAATGAATTTCACTATTTTTGGTATAATGCAATATATATAGGGCTCCACTAAGCAACCCCAACAAAGGCGTGAAGAGATACTCGCAATGGGATGGATATTTCTATGGTTTAAATTACATACACCTTCAATACACTTATGAAATCCTTTCACGTTTATGTTTTTTGTGCAACACATCTTTTCATGGCAGCATGGAGGATTTTAAAGAGTTTGTTGATGTCATCATGTCCGATGGTGGGTTGTGGGAGGAGGGTGGTCTTGAGACATTGGGTTAAAAATTTGTTGTTTTTTTCTCCCGTTGCAACGCATGGGCATTTGTGCTAGTAGATTTTATTCTTTCAATCTGGTTAAATTGCATGTGCTATTCTGCTTAGTTTATACATTATACCTGTTAATGTGACATGCCTTCCTGTTTTTAGTACATAGTACATCTGTCTATTAAGCATGTCCTTACATGAAACTATTGTTTTTTGTATCCCGCATCAACCAATATGAAGAGACACCTTTAGTATATGCAATGTGATATTGGTTGCATCTTTCATATGATTTATAGCATGCGCTACTTCTAATTTGTTGAAACGGCATTTATGATGGGACACTTTTAAATTGGCAGAGCCATATTGGTTGCTTCTTGCATGTGGTGTCTAGCTTGCATTACTTCTTATTGGTTGAAATGGCTTCTGTGTAGTTTACACAAATAGTTGTGAATATGCTATGTCGTCATGTTTTTCGTACATATTCCATCATGGTATCATGTGTTTGCCTTACATCAAAGTAGTGATTGTCAGTATCATGGACGAATGAGTTCTGAAGAGTGAATTTTATTGCTTTTTCTTGTTGGTTTTACTTGACAGCTCAAAATCAATAAAGCGGAAGGAAATTAGCAAGGCAGTGGATAAAGGTGCTTGTCTGTGTCAAAACTGGCGGATCTCGGGTAGAGGGTCCCGAACTGTGCGTCTAGGCGGATGGTAACAGGAGGCAGGGGACACAATGTTTTACCCAGGTTCGGGCCCTCTTGATGGAGGTAAAACCCTACGTCCTGCTTGATTAATATTGATGATATGGGTAGTACAAGAGTAGATCTACCACGAGATCAAGGAGGCTAAACCCTAGAAGCTAGCCTATAGTATGATTGTTGTCCCTACAGACTAAAACCCTCCGGTTTATATAGACACCGGAGAGGGCTAGGGTTACACATAGTCGGTTACAATGGTAGGAAATCTATATATCCGTATCGCCAAGCTTGCCTTCCACGCCAAGGAAAGTCCCTTCCGGACATGGAACGAAGTCTTCAATCTTGTATCTTCATAATCCAGGAGTCCGGCCGAAGGTATAGTCCGGCTATCCGGACACCCCCTAATCCAGGACTCCCTCAGTAGCCCCCGAACTAGGCTTCAATGACGACGAGTCCGGCGCGCAAATTGTCTTTGGCATTGCAAGGCGGGTTCTCCTCCAAATTCCGTGTACCTGTTGAATAGTGTTCGGTTTCTTGTAAATGTAGTGCTCCTTGGCTTCTACGCCCAATAATGGCCGTCTTCCATGTGTCAAACGAATACGAAAAGTCAGGGTGTTTTCTTTATATTTACACCCCTAGCCGCGTGAATGAGCTGCCTATTTAAGGGGACGAGGATTTAGATCCAAACCACACATTCTCCCCTCTGCAAGTATTCATCGGAGCGTATCTGACAGAGGTCCATTCTATCATGGCCGGCCGCCATAGCTCCTCCTCTCGCCCTTCCAGCCCTCAGCCTGGAGATTGGAAGAGATGCTCCATCCCACATAGCGAGCTAGTGACGCTCCAGACCAAGGGATTTCTCCCCCGGGCCTATATGGTCCCGGTTCGAGCCGAACTTGCCACCTATAATGGTGGAGAGCAAGCGGAGAGCGCCCCCAATCCCTCCAAAGGAGAGCGGGTATGCCTTGTCCCTTACTTAATAAGAGGGCTCGGATTTCCAATTCATTCGTTTCTCCGGGGGCTCCTGGAGTTCTATGGCCTCCAGCTGCCCAACCTCACGCCTGCCTCCATATTGCATATCGCGGGCTTCATAGCCCTTTGCGAGCTGTTTTTGGGCTGCGAGGCTCATTTCGCATTGTGGAAAAGGCTATTCTGCCTTGTGCCCCGTACTCAGAAGGGGTCAATATATCAAGTGGGCGGAGCCGAAGTATGGCGCATCGCCAGGACCGGATATCTATCCGGAACCCCAAAGAAGGCATCCGAGGACTGGCCTTCGGAATGGTTTTATATAGAGGATGTCCCGCTGCCGGATCCTGTCCGGATCGGCCTCCCTGAGTTCGACAGTGCTCCCCTAAAGAAGCGCCTAAGCTGGCATCCACGGAGCCCTCAGAGGGAAAGCGACAAGGACGTTCTTTACCTGATGGGCCGGATAAGATTGTTAGCTCATTCCGGACTGACCATGATCGGGGTCATGGCCGCATGCATCATGCGAGGGGTGCAGCCGCTCCAGTATAGAGGCCACCCCATGTGGGACTTCAACGGGGAGGACGACGCCACCCGCCACGGCCATAAGGGGCCGGATTCGGCTGCCGCTCTAATAAAGACCTTGTCCGCTTTGTACAAGGGAGAAGAGGAGGAATTTCTCCGCGTCAACCCACAGGGTGGATTTTCCATGTACAATCCCCCAAGTTGGGTAAGTGGACACTTTTACTTGCTCATCCGTTTTATATTCCCATCGTTAAATAGTCAGTCTAACGACTTCAACGCAGGAATTGTGCCAGGCTGTTAAAGAAATAAACAGCCCTCCTCCACAACCCGAGGATCCGGGACGGTCCCTCGACCCGGCCTCTCAAGAGGATCCAGACTTATCTGTGGAGCTGATTGATGGGGTGTTTCATCAATTGAGCAAGGACAACGCCTTGGTGGCCATTACGGCCGATTACCCAGGGCTACTCCCAGCCTCACAGGTAACTGAGACCGAAGTCCCAGCACTTTTGAAAAGGGATCTATCCTCGCATGTTTTCGATTGCCATATGACAACCGTGTTTTGCAGGGGAGGTCCTTGAGACGGGAGGCCAAGCCTGCGGCGACTAGCCAACGAGGGGCGGCAAGGCCCCGCGGGCTGAAAAGAAGTGCGGTACGGACTGAGACGCCGGCGCAAAGGTATAGCGCGGCATCTTATTCCCAGGTGTTATTCCTTCAAGGCATATTAACGCTCGTGCTCTCTTCAGGACGAAGAGACCTCACTGGACTATATCCGGAGAGGGTGCCAATTGCGCCTCCACCAGCCAGGCTCCAAAGCCTGGTCCGGAATCGGAGGTGGACACAAGGCGCGCACCGGACGCTCCTCCGACAGAGGATGCGGACAGGCTGTCTGCCACCAATTCCGAGGTGGAGAGTGCCATGAACCATAGGCGTCGCCGGACGATTCTTCGCGACGCTTGTTTCTCCCGAGAGGCATTGGGTGCCTTTAATTCGGGAGATGCGTACCTCCGTGCCGCTCAAAATGGTCTAGCCCGAGCCACGGAGCAATATGTAAAAGACATACTGGTAAGAAAATTTTGGTAATTATATATATATACCAGTAGCCCCCGAGACTTGAAACAGTTAGAATAACTGATTTAAGGATCATTTGTTATGCAGGTTCTTACAGAAAAGAATACCCTACTGTCCCAGGAGCTGGAAGAGTGCAAAGCCCAACTTGAGGCCGCACTAGCCGCGACAGGGGAGCCCAAGGAGACCCCCTCTGGTAATATACACTTCGAAAGATAAGTATTTTGCAAAGTGCGGCGTGGGTGCAAATCTGACAAATGAAATTGCAGATGGCGCCGGATTAAATCCGGAAGAGCAATGACTCCTACGCCAGCTGAAGGCTGGTGAGAGCGTGTTGACAAAGGTGAGGCGAGAGAAGAACGATCTCCAAGATGCCAACACCAAGCTGGGCGTTGAACTAAAGGATGTTCGTGCCCAGCTGTTGGACTCCGTTAAGGAGAATCAGCGGCTTCGACGCGGCATATTTAGTAAGCGCTTAAATGAACTTTGAAAAAACGAGTTCGGTGAGGAAGTCGACTAACAGAGTAATGTCTGTAGGTATGCTAACAGGTCGTCCTGCAGAGGAAATGCCCGGTTCTACGGGTGACCTTCTTCCCGAGCTCTCACAACTGCACGAGCTAGTTCGGCAGGTGATGCAAGGTGTTGCCCAGGCCTTGTGGCCATCCGTCTCCATGCCCGAAGGCCTTGGAGAGCTTGTAGAGAAGCTGAAGGGAGCGCGGCGGCGCTTCCGATTGTGGAAGATGTTGGCCTGCCGTCAAGGCGCCAGAGAGGCCTGGGCCATGGTGAAGACGCGGTACACGAAGGCTGACCCAAACCACATGGCCGAGGTCGAACCCGTGGGGCCCGATGGGAAGGAGATACCTGTGAGCTTAGTATACGGCCAAGTAGAATTGGCCACAAAGTATTCCAACAGGACTGTAAGCTAGACAACCTGTTAGATGGTATTGAAGAGGAATATAATCAGTCAAATTGACTATGTAATTTTAATTGACATGTGTAATGCCTTCTAGCCGGATTGTAGATCGTTTGTCATGGCCGACCTTTTTGCTTCAACCTCGGGACCTGACGGTCCGGAGTGTGTCCGAATACCCTCGCGGTTATATAAGAACCAGGGTACGCATGGAGACCAGGCGTAGGGGTCATTAGTGCTTGAACAGACAAGTGCCCAACTAGTTATGTTATATTACATGGTTAGTAAGAAACATCTTCCAGGGAGAATAGTTCCGTTAGGGGTTCCTTTCCCTGGGAGGCATGCCCTAAAGTGCATGTCCATTCTGCGAAAAGAGACGCAGGAAAAACATCTCGGGGCGTATAGATAAATAAGTCAAAAAAAAGATCATCTTTAGTTCACCGACCGAATATTCCCTTAAGAACGCTAGCTTTCGGCTTCACCAAGTCTGAGGTACACATCCGGCTGACCCGGCAGTAACAATCGCAGAGGTGCTCCCTTTACCACCTAGCCAAACAATCGGGAACGTAGGGGTAAGCACAGGAGCCAGGCAACCCAGCTTGGCCAAAACTTAAGTCATATCGATGCATATAATGGTGAATAAAAGGTACATGCGGAAGTGTGACACATGTGTTGGGCATGAAGCCCGTATAAATAAGCTTCTGTTTAAAGAAGCCCCCAGGTTTAATGAGCGCGGATAGCGCATCACTGTATGAGCCTTTAAAGGCTATAAGAGAGAGAGGGAGAGAAGGAGAGAAATGTAAGACAGAAAGTATATAAAAAATGGACAGAGGAAGGAGACGAACACAGAATCCGGCGCTAGGCATAGAATCTTCGGAGACGGGTTGCGTTCCATGGGTTCGGCTCGAGTCGGTTATCCGATGCATCTCGCAGGCGGTACGCTCCACCAATCAGGACTTGGTCAATTATGAAGGGACCTTCCCACTTGGGCTTGAGTTTGTCCTTTTGCTTGTCCGGCAGGCATAGAACTAATTCACCAACGTTGTAATTTTTGGCCCGTACTTCTCTGCTTTGGTATCTTCGAGCCTGCTATTGATAGAATGCGGAATGGGCTTTTGCCACGTCACGCTCTTCCTCCAAGGCGTCCAAACTGTCCTGCCGATCGAGCTCGGCTTCTCTTTCTTCGTACATGTGCACTCGAGGTGAGTCATGAATTATGTCGCAAGGCAAAACTGCCTCTGCGCCGTACACCATGAAGAATGGTGTGTATCCGGTGGTGCGATTCGGCGTGGTCTGCAGCAGAGTACGGAGTCGAGCTCCTCTACCCAGTGCGTATTAGATTCCTTAAGGGACCACACTAATCTGGGTTTGATGCCACTCATGATAAGACCATTTGCACGTTCGACCTGGCCGTTAGTTTGTGGGTGATAGACGGAAGCATAATCGAGTTTGATGCCCATGTTTTTGCACCAGAGTTTTACCTCGTCGGCTGTAAAGTTCGTGCCGTTGTCAGTGATGATGCTGTGGGGGACGCCGTAACGGTATACAACCCCGGATATAAAGTCTATCACCGGTCCGGATTCGGCCATCTTAACAGGCTTGGCTTCTATCCATTTGGTGAACTTATCCACCATGACCAGTAAGTATTTTTTCTTGTGGGTTCCGCCTTTAAGGGGTCCAACCATGTCAAGCCCCCAGACCGCGAAGGGCCAAGTGATGGGGATAGTTTGGAGGGCGGTGGGTGGCATATGGCTTTGGTTTGCAAAAAGCTGGCAACCGACGCATCGTTGGACTAAGTCCTGGGCGTCTGCCCGGGCCGTCGGCCAATAAAAGCCTGTACGGAATGCCTTGCTTACAAGGGACCGAGATGCAGCGTGATGACCGCCGAGTCCGGCATGAATTTCAGCCAGGAGGTTCCGCCCTTCCTCTTCGGAGATGCACCTTTGAAGGACTCCGGTAGTGCTTTTCTTATAAAGCTCTCCCTCATGGACTTTATAGGCTTTAGATCGCCGCACTATGCAGTGTGCCTCATTTTGGTCCTCGGGGAGTTCCTGCCTGGTAAGGTAGGCGAGGAATGGTTCTGTCCACGAGGCGATGACGGCCATTATTACGTGGGCTGAGGGTGTTATTTCATTGGCAGAGCCTCCAATTATGTCACAGTGTTCGGTGTCGGGCAGTGTGGTTGGGTCCGGACTGTTATTGCCAGGTTCCCCTTCCCATACTACGGACAGCTTGAACAGCCTTTCCAAGAAGATGTTGGGGGGACTACATCGCGTTTTGCGCCGATGCGTGCCAGGACATCTGCCGCCTGATTATTTTCCCGGGCTATATGGTGAAATTCGAGCCCTTCGAACCGAGCTGACATTTTTAGGACGGCGTTGAGATAAGCTGCCATTTTTGGATCCTTGGCATCAAAGTCTCCATTTATTTGGGATATTGCGAGGTTCGAGTCCCCGCGCACCTCTAGGCGTTGAATGCCCATGGATACTGCCATCCGGAGACCATGTAAAAGGGCCTCATATTCGGCTGCATTGTTGGAGTGTATGTACATTATCTGGAGTATGTATTGAACTGTGCCTCCTGTGGGGGACGTTAAAACGACGCCAGCCCCTAGACCGGCCAACATTTTGGAGCCGTCGAAGTGCATGACCCAGTTTGAATATGTGCCGCGCTCTTTAGGGAGTTCGGCCTCCGTCCATTCTGTGACGAAGTCGGCCAAGACTTGCGACTTGATAGCTCGTCGTGGCATGTAAGTTATGTCGAACAGGAGGAGCTCAACGGCCCATTTTGCAATCCGGTCTATCGCGTCGTGGTTGTTTATAATATCGTTAAGTGACACTTCCGAGGCTACTGTTATTGAACACTCTTGAAAGTAGTGTCGCAGCTTCCGGGATGCCATAAATACCGCGTATGCAATCTTTTGATAATGCGGGTACCGTGACTTGCACGGAGTAAGGATAGTGGACACATAGTAGACCGGCTTTTCAAGGGGGAATTTGTGTCCGTCCGTTTCTCGTTCGACGACAAGCACTGCGCTTACGACCTGATGGGTTGCTGCAACGTATAATAGCATTGGTTCGCCAATGTTTGGCATGGCCAGGATTGGGTTTGTTGCCAAGATGGCTTTTATTTTGTCGAGTCTGGCTGTGGCTGCATCTGTCCACTCAAAGTGTTCAGTGCGCCGAAGGAAGCGGTAAAGGGGTAGGGCCTTTTCTCCCAAGCGGGAGATAAAGTGGCTTAGAGCCACCACGCATTCGGTTAATTTTTGTATTTGTTTGAGGTCCTTCGAGATATCCAATTGTGACAGAACTCGGATCTTGGCTGGATTTGCTTCAATTCCTCTACAGGATACAATGAAGCCCAAGAGCTTTCTGGCTGGAACGCCGAAAACGCATTTTTCCGGGTTGAGCTTGATGTCGTATGTTCGGAGGTTACCGAATGTTAGCCTCAAGTCATCTACTAGAGATTCGACATGTCTTGTTTTAACGACCACATCATCTACGTATGCCTCCACTGTTTTGCCGATCTGGTTTGCCAGACATGTCTGAATCATGCGTTGACATGTTGCGCTGGCGTTTTTGAGCACGAAGGGCATTGTGTTGAAGCAGAATGGGCCGTATGGTGTGATGAATGTCATTGCGGCTTGGTCTGACTCTGCCATCTTTATTTGATGGTAGCCGGAGTATGCATCGAGGAAACACAACGAATCGTGTCCTGCGGTAGTGTCGATAATTTGATCGATGCGGGGGAGAGGGAAGGGATCCTTTGGGCAAGCCTTGTTAAGGTCTTTAAAATCAACGCATAGGCGCCAAGATTTGTCCTTCTTTGGTACCATCACCAGGTTTGCTAGCCAGTCCGGGTGTTTTATATCTTTGATGAATCCGGCCTCCAATAGCTTCGCTAGTTCCTCTCCAATGGCATGTCTCTTAGGTTCGGAAAAACGCCGAAGAGCCTGTTTGACTGGCTTGAATCCTTTTAGGATATTTAAGCTGTGTTCGGCCAGCCTGCGTGGGATTCCTGGCATGTCTGAAGGGTGCCAGGCGAAAATGTCCCAGTTCTCTCGTAGGAACTCTCGCAGTGCGGCATCTACATCAGGGTTTAACTGTGCCCCGATGGAAGCTGTTTTATTGGGGTCCGTTGGATGGACATGGAATTTGACTATTTCGTCCGCCGGTTTAAAGGAGGTGGACTTGGATCTTTTGTCGAGTATCACATCGTCCCTATTCACCGTGGAGCGCAGCGAAGTCAGTTCCTCAGCCGCTAGGGCTTCGGATAGCGCCTCGAGGGCCAGTGCGGCTGTCTTGTTTTTGGCGCGGAGTGCTATGTCCGGATCACTAGCGAGAGTGATGATTCCGTTAGGCCCGAGCATCTTGAGCTTCATGTACCCGTAATGGGGTATTGCTTGGAAGATTGTAAACGCTTCCCGCCCGAGCAGAGTGTGATATCCGCTACTGAACGGGGCCACTTGGAATGTGACCTCTTCGGACCTGTAATTATCCGGCGTGCCGAACACCACATCTAGTGTGATTTTTCCTGTACAGCGCGCTTCCCAACTGGGGATTATTCCTCTAAAGGTTGTGCTACTTCGCTCAATGCGGTTCCAGTCTATTTCCATTTTTTGAAGGGTTTCCTCATAAATGAGGTTCAATCCGCTGCCGCCATCCATGAGTACCTTGGTAAGATGAAAGCCGTCCACTATTGGACTGAGGACCAATGCGGCTAGTGCTCGGGCTGTTCGGAATTTAGGTTCATCACTGGCGTTAAAAGTAATAGTTGTGTCACTCCATGGGTTTATTATTGCTACTTGGTAGACTTCGGCAAGGCTGTGGAGTGTTCTTTTTCGCATATTATTTGATGCGGAAGTCTCGAAGACTGTTAATACCGTACTGGTGTCTCTGGGGTGGCTTTTTGTGGCTTCTGGAATTAGAAGATCTTCGCCAATTTTTGCCACCTGCCGGAGTATCCAACATGCTCTAAGGCTACGAGTTGGTGTGGCGCCCTCTGCACTGTGAATTTTACAGGGTCCATTAAGCCATCCTTCCAGCATGGTTCCGTGCCCTGTAGAGGGCTTTTGCTTTTTGGTATTGAACCCGGGTGTCTGGCGATGATGCACCCTTTTATTTCGGACTCGGTTTGTATTCAAGGCCGGATTGTCCCAAAATTTTATTTCGGTTTTCCAGGCGCTTTCCATCGCACAGTACTTTCGTACTATGGACGCCAAGTCAGCGAAGCGTGTAATATCACGGCGACTTATGGCGTTGAGGATTCCCTTGTCCGTGCAATTATTGTAGAAGAACGAAATTGCGTCTTTCTCGCGGCAGTCCTGTATCCTGTTCATAACCAGGAGGAATCTGGCCCAGTAATGATGTACTGTTTCTTCGGGCTCTTGCCTAATTTGGGATAGATCGCTTATGTATGGGTGGGTGGGTGGAATCAAATCCGAAACCTCACCCAATCTGAGACCCAGGGGCCAAGGAGTTTCCGAACTCGGAAGTTTGGATTCTTGGATGCTGTCCAATGAATCTAGCCCATCGCCTGACTTTAAGTTCAGGTCTTGAGTGATGTCCTCCCCTCTGCGGGTATCCGGCTTGGAGGGATCGGGAATCCAGACATAGCTAGTCCTTAAGATAGATGAGGGGTCGCCGCACTGTCCCTCTACCATGGCAACGTAATGGGTGACCTGGGGAGAGTTAATCTCTCTTAGATCGGGTTTAGGCCCAATCTGGTCGTAATCCGTAGCGACTCCCAGGGCGACGAAGCGATCCAAGAGCTCATTTAGGGAAGAGAGCTCCATTGGATCTAGCTACTAGGCAAATTCCGAGCTGACATGAAGATTGCTTTCGATGACCCGAGAGGTCATCGTCGGCGCAGCAGCCGAACGGGCGGTCATAAGGAAACCACCTAGCCTAAGAGTCTGGCCGACAGCCAAAGCTCCCTTAGCAACGGTGCTGTCTTTAAAGATGGGATGAGGCATCCTTCCTGATGGCGACGGCACAGAGGAACTCTCAATGAAAGCACCAATGTCGGTGTCAAAACCGGCGGATCTCGAGTAGGGGGTCCCGAACTGTGCGTCTAGGCGGATGGTAACAGGAGGCAGGGGACACAATGTTTTACCCAGGTTCGGGCCCTCTTGATGGAGGTAAAACCCTACGTCCTGCTTGATTAATATTGATGATATGGGTAGTACAAGAGTAGATCTACCACGAGATCAAGGAGGCTAAACCCTAGAAGCTAGCCTATGGTATGATTGTTGTCCCTACGGACTAAAACCCTTCGGTTTATATAGACACCGGAGAGGGCTAGGGTTACACAGAGTCAGTTACAATGGTAGGAAATCTACATATCCGTATCGCCAAGCTTGCCTTCCACGCCAAGGAAAGTCCCTTCAGGACACGGGACGAAGTCTTCAATCTTGTATCTTCATAGTCCGTGAGTCCGGCCGAAGGTATAGTCCGGCTATCCGGACACCCCCTAATCCAGGACTCCCTCAGTGCTCCTTCCAAACAGAGGGCCTCTATAGATTCTACTCCGCCACCCCTCCAAGAAGATTTGCAAGACAACACATGCATAGACACTCAATGTAGTTGTGTTGACGATGAGCACTTCTCCCCTAGTGCACCATCACAGGTGCTCCCTCTAACTTGGCACTGTTATATGTGGTTGCATGTTATGTATGATGTCTAGCTTGTATTGCTTCTAATTTTGTTGAATTCCATCTTCTTACTTTACACATTATACTTGTGAATAAGACAAGTGTTCCTGTTTCTAGAACATACAATATCTGTCTATCACACCATGTTCTTACATCAAAGTACTAGTGTTGTGTAACCTGCAACAATCACTTCTCGCAAGACATGTTTGACTTGGGAGTGTGATATAGGTTACATATCACATTCTTTTCTAGCTTGTCCTACTTCTAATTTGTTGAAATGGTACTTATGACGAGACAGTTTTAACTTGGTAGAGTGATATTAGTTGCATCTTTCATATGGTCTCTAGCTTTCATTGCTTCTAATTTGTTGAAATGCCTTCTGCTTAGTTTACACATCATAGCTGTGATGCCATGATGTCCTTTTTCTTACACATTCAATCGTCCTATCATGCGGTCACCTTACATTAAAGTAGTGCTCGTCAGCATCCTGCATCAATGAGTTCTGAAAAGCGAATTTTTATTCATTTTTCTTGTGGGTTTGACTTGACAAGGCAATAGAATTAAGAAATAGGAAGCAAAAAATAAGGAAGGGACTGATGGTGGTCTTCCGGCGAAACCGGCATCCCAGGTACTTTCTCTAGCTTGGCAGTGTGATACTGTCTTGCATGTTGCATACGGTGCCTCACTTGTATTGCTTGTAATTTGATTAAACTAGTTTTGCTTAGTTTACACAAATAGTTGTTAATATGCCATGCCGTCCTGTTTTTCGTACATATCCCATCCTCGTATCATGTGTTTGCCTTACATCAAGGTAGTGATTGTCAGTATCATGCATGAATGAGTTCTGAAGAGTGAATTTTATTTCTTTTTCTTGTCGGTTTTACTTGACAATGCAAAATCAATAACGTAGAAGGAAATTAGCAAGGTAGTGGATAAAGGTGCTTCTTCCAAATGAAGGGCCTCTACACATTCTACTCGGCCATCCCCCCAACAAGATTTGGACACAACACATGCATCGACATTCCAAGTAGTTGTGTTGATGATGAGCACGTCCCCCTTGTCCACCATTAGAGGTGCTCCCTCTAAGATGGCACTGTTATATGTGGTTGCATGTTATGTATGATGTGTAGCTTGTATTGCTTCTAATTTTTTTGAATTCCATCTGCTTACTTTACACATTATACTTGTGAATAAGACACGTGTTCCTTTTTCTAGAACATACAATATCTGTCTATCACACCATGTTCTTACATCAAAGTACTACTATTCTGTAACCTGCAACAATCACTTTTCATAAGACACGTTTCACTTGGGAGTTTGATATAGTTTACATCTCGCGTTATTTTCTAGCTTGTACTACTAATTTGTTGAAATGGCACTAATGACGAGACAGTTTTAACTTGGTAGAGTGATATTCATTGGGTGTTACATATGGTGTATAACTTTCATTGCTTCTAATTTGTTGAAATGCCTTCTGCTGAGTTTACATGTCATGAGCTGTGAATATGCAATGTTGTTAATATGCAATGGCACTAATGACGAGAGAACTTTAACTTGGTAGTGTGATGTTGTTTGCATCTTACATATGATTTATTTCTTGTACTGCTTCACATCTGTTTAAACGGCAGTTATGATGAGACAACGTTAACTTGGCAGAGTGATATTTGTAGCATCTTTCATATGGTGTCTACCTTCCATTGCATTGCTTCTAGTTTATTAAAATGACTTCTGCTTAGTTTACACATCATCGTTCTGATTATCTCATGGTGTCCTGTTTTTCGTACATATTACATCATCCTATCATGTGGTTGTCTAACATCAAAGTTCAGTTCGTCTGTATCATGCTCGATTTTTTCTAAAGAACTAAATTTTTATTCTTTCTCTTGTCGGCTTAACTTAACATTGCACAGAGAAAGAGGAAGGAACACAGAATGACAGGGGATGGTGTTAAGAATTATGCAGATTCTGCTGGTACTGATGGTGCAATAGAAGGTCAAAGTCCACCGGAATATTGTACAAACGCGGTATCCCGTGCTACACGAGTTGCAAAACAAGCCAAACAGAAATTAATATCTGCCACCAAACAAGCAGTGGCAGCCCTAGTTGTTGCAACACCTTCCACAATACCACGAGTTGCACGAGTTACTCATTTGTCAACTCAGCTAGCAGCACATTCCCAAGCTCCCTTGCCACCTGACACTACTTCTAAAGCACTCTTGACACAAGACGGGTTGGAAAGATCAGATGAACCGTGTGAGCTTTAACAGCAAGAAGGTAGTTGCTGGAGTCAAGTTATAATTGCATGCTTCTTTATATGTAGTCTCACAGTTTGATGTACACTAACACTTCCTATGTTTGTTGTTGGACTAGCACCTAGGCCAAGAGGAAACAAACATCAGGGATAATGCTCGATAGGTTAACTAAATCTAGAGGAGGAACAATGGAGATTTGTTTAGAGGCAGGTTTAAAAAGGCCATGTGATGCTACAGAGTCGGCCAAGTTAGTATCAGAGGCAGCGGTTGTCGTTAGGTGTCATGCACGTATCCTCCCAACATGGATTCAGTATAGGAATGACAAAGATGAAACCCGGTTCATCACCTTCCTTGACCATTTATCTATAAGTATGGTTATGTATGGAAACTAGTAATATTGCCTTGCTCTGTCCCATACTTTCTAGGTTTGCTGATAATGAGACTCCCATAATTTTCAATAGATGAGGTTCAAGTTGGATAGCCAAGATGATGCAACCAGACAAGCTTGCACCCATGTTTTCAACTCTGCTCTGTGACAGTGAACTTGCCCAAACATCTCTAGTGGAAAATATATCAGATGAAGACTGGAGAGGCCTCGTTAAACACTGGTCTGATCCAAAGTATCAAGTATGTTATATGTATGTGATCATATCATATGTTGAACTCCTATTTACGCATGTGCCTCACAAATCTATCATCTTGTAGGTGAACTGTTCAAAGAACAAGCCCAACCGTACGAAAGTGAAATTCCAACAGAAGACAGGATCTCGTAGATATATTGCACACTGCGAGGCTCTTTTAATTAGCTGATGTTTCACTCTTTTCGATGTGCCATATTATCAGATCTATGTTCACATCTTCCAAATGCAGAGGAAAGCCCGCAAGGACCAAAAAGTACCTGAACCAAATGTTGTGGAAATCTTCAAGGACTGTCACACCAGCAAGACGAAGGGCATGGCTACACCAGTCAAAGCCGATGTTGTAAGTCCTTAATCCTCATGCCTTTTAACTACTACTTACTCTGACTTGTGCATTAAACTACATGGTTTGCAGCCAATGTCTGTTACTCTTTTCAATTTTATACACAATTGTCTTAGTGTATCATTGCATCTTACAAGGTTTAAAAGAGAGGAGTGATGTTCCTTTGATCTTGATTTGTAATCTAGTTTCGTGCTGGACTTGACCACACAACGTTACAATTGCTTGTTTGTCTGTTCTCAGTTGTTTTGTGATATGAATGATCTGATACTATGATTACTGTATTATAAACTTTGTCTCTTTATCCTTAGCTATCAATACAATGTGAAGAAATAGACAATACATTAGCCATGGTACATGGTCATATGTTTGGAACCTGGTTTTATTATGTACTTTGCAGTAAAATACAACTAATATTTTACATGGGTTCACCAGAATAAGTTCTGTATATAGGCCAAAGCTATTTTGTTTGGTTTTACTGCCTCCTTAATATATTTTGTTCTCATACTACTAATGTAAAAACTCAACTTTTCAGCAAGCTATGGAAAAAATGGTGGAACCACCACCTTCTGAAGGTGATGAGGCAACTATAACCGCAATGTCACCTCTTGCTGCAGTGGGTCAGTACCTGTCCACTAACAGTGCCAAAAGCCTGTTCCTGTGTAATACTGGGTTGGTTGTTAAGGTAATCTCGTCCAAACTGCCTCATGATCAAGATATGAAAGCTCAAAACAATGTTATATCTATGCTCCAGACACAAGTCCATTCCCTAACAGAGACCCTTTGTGAAACAAGGACAACCATTGTTTGATGTCGTCAAGATATGCATGGTTTTGAAACCAGACGATCATACATTTGCAACGTTCTTCAGGAGCCTAGGAGAAATGGAGGCAAAGGTTATGGTGCTCCATTGGACAGTACAACATGAAAACTTAATAGTCAGGTCAAATGAACTGAGCTTCTGAACTTCTGGTGGTGCATTTATCTGCCAGACTGTTAACTTTTATGCCAACCTTCCATTTGTTTTATGGTTGTAATTTGTTTTGTGGCGATAGAAAATTTGTTCTTAACGTGCATCCACCAGCTCAAGAAAACAGCAAGACATTTTTGTATAGTGTAGGGTGTTCCCCATATTTGCACTAGTGGCGAACTTTGATGCCCAGTGGATATAATTTGTGCAATCGCCTTAATAGCCTAGCCTTAGTTTCTGGCTTATTTATTTCCTAGTCTTCTTTTTCTCTGGTTTGCTAGTGGCCGCAACAACCATGGGCCATATACGGACCGTGGTAACCTTGAGCCTACTACAGGATGTAGGATCCATGGGCCTCCTACGGGCCGTCGGATAAATGGGCCTCCAACGGGCCGTAGAATCGGTGGGCCTCGGGTCGTCAGATAAATGGGTCCACATGGGCCGTAAACGAGCGTAATTGGTATCGGGCCAGCATGGCAATGGGCCGTTAACAGACCAGAAGATAGCAAAGGCTTAATTCTGTCACAGGCACAACGGGTCGTTAATGGGCCAGAATATAGGACGGGCTGGAAATGGCGCAATGGGTTAACATGCCACAAACGGGCCGATTCTAACCACGGGCCAAATTTGGCCCATTAAGGGAACAAGCCAGTAATGGGCCGGAAGTAATCAAGGGCCGGAAAGGAGCCCAAGAATGTATGGGCCGTCAGTAGGCCAAAAGCTAACACGGGCCGGAAACGGCCCATGTGAATCATGGGTCGTTAATGGGTACAAAGAAATTTACTGTTCATTATGGGCCAGAGTCACCGTGGGTCACTAAAGGGCCTAAAGATACGGAAGGACTCATATGGGCCAAAAGACGTCGTGGGCCATACATGGGCCGAAAGTGAAACGTGCTGGTGTTATATTCGATGGCCCACATGACGTTGTTGGGCCGATTTCGGGAAGGCCCTAACGGTCCATGAGTTACCGGGCCGTAAAATGGGCTATATGCGAACAGACCGTTAAGATGCTTTTCATGGGTCGGCCCGCTAACTTTTGACCAAGTCAAACAGGCCGGCCTTTGTAAGCTAAATAGGCCAGTGTTGGGTCGTCGCACGTGTCGGCATATCATAGGTGCCTATCTGACCCAATGACGAGCTGACACGTGTTTCCTTCGGCTAATGAGAATTTTACACGTGGAAAATCCCCATTGGTCCGGGCTATTAACGGGTTATCGGATCCAAAACTGGACCCGATAACTTAACGGTGACCCGTGACGGTGGATGCCACGTGTTGGTTACCCTTGACGAATGCACTTCCATGACGCATAGTTTATCGTGATGGAAGTGAACACTTCCGTGATGATAATTTTGGTATTGTCATGGAACACTTCTACGACAACACAGGTATGACTATCTTGATTCCGTCATAAAATCGTCATGGATGTACACACAAGACAGAAAACGTGACCTATTGTGACAAACACGTATCATCACGGAAGCGTATTTTTTTGTAGTGAATGGCCCGGTTCAGTGAAAAACATGAAAGAAAACTGAACATGATGAGAAGGGACAACCCCCTACGTCATTTCCAGATGACTATTTTGTGACTACTTCCATGGCAGGCTTATCTTATTACATCAAGGCTCACATAGAATGGTAGAAACCAAAACATTTACTACTCCCTCCATTCCTAAATATAAGTCCTTCTAGAGAATCCAATATGGATTATATACGAAGCAAAATGAGTGAATCTACACTCTAAAATACGTCTATATACATTTGTATGTAGTCCATGTTAAAGATGTTGTTATGAGCCTCTTGGGTCGGACACCTTGTGTGTCACGTTGGAGTACCAGGTAGATATTTTGTGTTGTATCTCCTTCTATCTCCTGTTAAAACCTTCTGTAATATCTCCTGTTGGTTAGCCTCGACGCTGCCAATCCTTGTACTCCAAGCCACAATCAATATATACTCATGCAGCTCCCCTGTTGGGAGTAGGAATGCTTAACCAGCTTTTACATGGTATACAAAGCAACCTCTTCCGCCACATCTAGTTCCCGATGTGCCTGCGCCAAGGACCCTAGCCACCTTCCACCTACCTGCGCCAAAATCTGTAGCGACCCGACCTCAAACGGTCAAGTCTTTGTGCTTCAGTGTCATCCCTGGATCGGCAATGCTGACACACACAGTACTCGAGGATTTATAACAGAGTAGCAATCACACACTTATTACATCGAATGTCTCAAAAGAGAACTTATTACAATAAATATGGCTTAAGGCCATCTAATACGATAACAGCGGAAGGCTTGGAAGATAAAGTGAGTCCATCAACTCCAACGGCATAGCTGAGCTGCACGGCAATGACCTAACAAACCTTACTCCTCATCTGAAAAGTCTGCAACATAATACATTGCAGCCTGAAAACGGGTCAGCACATGGAATATGGTGGCAAAATAACACAGTAGAGCAAGAACAAAATAATGCTATCACTACATGCATATTTGGCTGGTGGAATGCTCTATGGTTATAGTTTTTGCGAAAAGCCAATTTTCCCTACAACAATGGAATAGATTTTATTTAACTATCATGGTAGTTGAAACATCATTGAGAAGGTTCCTCCAACTCAATCCCAATTAAAGTAATTAACAACCCAACAATATTATTTAATAGTGATGAGATACTTAGGATATTCCAAGTACTAGATACTCAAGATGTCCATAACCGGGGACACGGCTAACCATGATTAGTTTATACACTCTGCAGAGGTTTGCGCACTTTTCCCCACCAGGCTCGATCTCCTCTGTTGGATTTCTCGCACTACATGGTGTTTGAGAAATGGATGACCGAGACACAGTCTTTCAGAAGCATTAACTCCTTACTCCGGGCAGACCATACCAACCTACATCCCTCTACCTGCTGATCCACCTCTTCAGGAGCTTCACGCAACTTACTCAACTATGCTAGAGCCAATAATAGCTTGTGGCTGCACACAGAAATTTCTAGCATGAAATTATCTCAGTTCCCTTTGAGCCTGGGTGGCGGACCTTAGGATGATCACATGGGTACTCCGGGATATCCTAGGACAACATTCGATTCCCCAGGTGCCCAACAAACAATCCACCCAGATGTGTATTTAAGTTGCCACCTTAAGTTGAACCATTAATCACGTCTATCATGGATTCACTCACCCAAACCACGTCTATGAGCATAGCATAGCAATATAAGCAATACGTAGAAGTAACTCCCAAGGTTTGAATATAACATGGCAATAGGTTCTACCTCATCAACTACTTACCAACCCACATGTTAATCACATCCTAATCATGCAATCTTTGAGGATTGGGACTAATGCATAAAAACTGGGTATGGAAGGAGTATGATCAATGTGTTACTTGCCTTGCTCACGATCCGCAAAACCTAGGGACTCGTAGTAGCACGGTTCGCACTCCGGGTGTTCTATCGCAAACAAACAATAGCATACATAAGCAATCAAGCAAATAAACACGGGTAAATCTCAAATAAGAAGATCTAACCAGAAAATTCAACTTAAGAACTCCGGTTTGCGAAAAGAATCAAATCAAATGGAGCAACGAAACTCAAACTGCGAAAGACACAAGATCCATTTACAAATCTAGACTAAGGTCAAATTTACTGTACCCAAAATTTTGTTCAAGTTGATTAAACAGAAAGAGGGTTTCGAGACGAAGATCTAGGCGCTTCAATCGCATGATTCCGATAAACGAGCGAAAAGATAAACTGAAACGAAAATCAGATTTGAAATCGAGATTGAAAATAATCGCGGAAAATCCGAGAAAAAGAAAACTGACGAACAGGCTTACGAACGGACGTTCGTTGTCTGTAACTAAAGAGCGAAAGTCGTTCGTTAAAATGAACGTATGGACGAACATCCGCAAAGTAACTAAACAGAGAAAAACCGGCGAACCGATCTAAAAAACGAACTAGGGTTTCTAAAAAACCGGATCGGTTTTAAAAAAACGAACGACAGCAAGGCGTATACCTTCGGCGAGGTGGGGCGGCTCCGGTGAGGCGGGGCTGCGGCGGAGGGGAGCGCGGGCGGCGGCGTGGCGGCAAAGGCGGCGGCGGCGAGGTGCGCGGGCGGCGGCGGTGTTGGGGGGTCCGGTGGCGGGTATTTAAGGAGAGGGGCTGCTTGGGGAAGGGGCAAGCGGCGCGGGAGGCGGAGTCCCGGCCAGACTCGGCATCGGGCGGTGGCGGCGCTCGCGCGGTCTCCTGGAGGGAGACGGCGGCGCGGGTGTCGGATTTCGGGTTCCGGCAGACCCTTGAGGTTCGAACACTGGGGTGCGCGCGGAGATTTCGCCTTCTACCTACCTGCACCCCTCCGCCTCGATGAGATATGAGCTATGGAAAGAACGACACAAGAGACGCAGGGTTTATACTGGTTCGGGCCACCGTTGTGGTGTAGTACCCTACTCTAGTGTGTGGTGTGGTGGATTGCCTCTTGGGCTGATGATGATGAACAATACAAGGAAGAACAGCCTTGCGAGGGTCTGTTCTTTGCTGGGGGGGACGAACTGCCAGGAGGAGTTTAGTCACCCTTCTCTCTCTCTGATTTCAATCCGATCCCCCCTACCCTGTGGGTGGCTGGTCCTATTTATATGCAAATGCCCTAGGCTTCTTCCCAAATATTGAGCGGGAAGGGCGCCAACAATTGGCCATTTTGAAGGGGAACATCTAGTACACTTATCCTGACTAAAGTTGGTCCTCGCCTGCGCAAAGCTCTAGTGATGACGCCGTCTTGGACTCCATGATGACCTTCGTCCTGCAGTCCTCCTGGTCTTGGTCTCGCTGCATTGAAATGGCAACCTTTTCCTGATGCCTCGGTACTCCGCGGCTGCGCTTGCCCCCTTTGCACCAAAGGGGAAAGGAGGACACTGCGCGGGCTGGCACCCGCCTGGCGCCCTTGGTCGTCATGGCTTGCGTCACGGGCTCCTCGTGAGGTACCCCGCCTTGATCTCTCCGCCTCCTCGCGAGCCAGCCTGGTGAGGCCGTGCCTGAGGAAGCTCCGCGTCGTCCGCCCCGCGAGGCTTGGCCCCTCGCGAGGGTCTTAAGTCTGTGTTGATGAAGATGGACCGTGCTGGGCCCCCCTTTGAGCCACGCCGTAGGCCGCAGGCAGGCAAGTCTGGGGACCCCCGTTCCCAGAACGCCGACAGTAGCCCCCGGGCCCAAGGCGCGCCCAGACTTGGCCGTGCAGGGAGGCGAAAGGGTAAGCGCGAAGCGCCACGGGCCCTAACAGCCTGCGGCCTTGGGCGCCGCGTGGTGGTTGATTGGACGTGGGCGTCTCCACTTCCCCATGGCGCCTCGGCAACTGCACGGATTGGACAAGTCCCTGCATGCAAAGCGGGTCATGATTACCTGCGATAGTGGGGGCCGACGGTTGGCCCTCGCCGGCTATAAGTACGGATCGGCGCGCGCCCTTCCAGTTCATCCCCCTTTGCTTCTCCTTCTTCTTCATGGCCCCGTCGAGGAGGTTCTCGGCCGCAGAGAAGGGGAAGGCTCGCCGGGTAGAGCCTGCCTCTCCCCCGCCCAAGCGCGGCCGAGGGCGCCCTCGCAAACATCCTGTGGCCACCACGGCAGCTCCCCGCGGCCACGAAGACGATTTCCAGCATGGTGACGGGCGGACTGCCACAGCCGGGGGGCGCGCTTCAGTCACGCGTACCCCTAGGCCGCGCTTTCGCGTTGCAGAGGTGCTGCCGGAGTTCATTGTGTGGTCGGCGGAGCCGACTAGCACCCGGCTTCCACTTCCTTGCTACCTCCTCGGTGAGCTCCCGGCCGGCGCCCCAGGCGGCCTCAGGCTCCAGGCTAACGGCTGCTGCAGCCGGGCCTCATGGGCTTTGTTGGAGGTCTCCGCAGCCGGTAGCCTGGCCTTGGCCCATGGTTGGCAGACGTTTGCCCGCGCGCGTGGCCTGAGCCGTCGGTGCATCCTGCACTTCAAGTTTGACGGCGATGCCACCCTCTACGTGAGGGTGTTTGGGGAAGATGGTCGCCGTGCAGGGTGCTGCCCTGAGGGCGACGACCGCGGCCGGGAACCCAACTCCGGTGATGATGGAGAGGACAGCGCTCGCGCGACTGGCGGCGCTCAAGGTTCCCCAAGCTTCTCTGGTTCTTCTTCAGGCGGCGACTCTTCTAGCGGTGGCCGCAGTCAGCCTCCACGCCGTCGTATCTGCTTGGGAGGTGGTAGCGTGTCTGCCCGTCGTCGCGCCTCGGTGAAGCGCGAGAGGGAGTTGGCCTGAGCCTCGGGGGCAGCTCAAGTCTTCCCTGCAGGCCGGTGTGAGGCGAGCTGCGCCTGATTCGTTCTTTCTTTCCCTTTTTCCTGCGTAAAAAGACAGTAGTGTGGAGCCCCGCGGGGGTGTGTTTGGGTTATTGCTGTTAATCATCGTTTTGCTTCCGTTATCGTGCCTTCCGGCTACGTGCCCGCGCGTGGATAGTTCCGGGCCCCAGCCGCGGGGGGCGACCGACCCAGGCCCTGTGTTCGTGTCGCGGTGCCCGTGGGGCACGGACTGGAGGGGTGCTCCTGTAATGGACCCAGGTCGCGAAACCTTTGAACGACTAGGACAGGAACACTCGCGAGGGCGCTCGGCTGCCCCCCTCGCGAGGCCTTGCATAAGAGAAATCGAGGCAGGAGAGTGAAAAGTCGAAGAACCACAAGCCAAAGACGGCAACAGCTTCAATAAAACTTTGAATGAGAATGAACAATCCAACTGCGGAAAGCAAATGAAAAAGCCACGTCCGGCACCTAATCTAGTCTTCGACGCCTTCTCACCAGCGCAGGGCTAAGTGCTGCCACTAGGCGTGGGAGGGAGCCCCAGGGCCTGAGCCGGCGCTCCTGAGACTCCGGGGCGTGTACAGCCCCAACTCATTATTACGTGAGAGTGTCATGGGCGGCGAGCTTCACAGGCGTTGGCCTTCTTCACAGGCTCCGGGCCTTTTACAAAATGCGACGGCTTCACAGGCATTCGCCTTCTTCACAGGCTCTGGGCCTTTTCCAAAACACGATAGCTTCACAGGCATTCGCCTTCTTCACAGGCTCTGGGCCTTTTCCAAAATGCGACAGCTTCATAGGCATTCGCCTTCTTCACAGGCTCTGGGCCTTTTTAGGGGTAGAACCTCCGGAGGTGCTGGATGTTCCATGCGTTCTGGACCGGCACCCCCTCCTGAGTCTCCAAGCGCGCGGAGCCGGGCCTGGAAACATGAACAACCTTGAACCGGCCCTCCCACATGGGAGAGAGCTTGTGCAATCCCTCCCTGGAGAGAACCCGCCTGAGCACGAGGTCCCCTACCTCGAGAGTTCTGGGGCGGATGTTGCGGCAGTGATATCGTCGCAGTGCTTGTTGGTACCTCGCCGCTCGCAGCATGGCTTCTCGGTGACGTTCCTCCCCCAGCACGAGGTCCATCCCCCTCATGGCGTCCTGCTGCGCCTCGTCGAACGCTAGGACCCGCGCGGAGCGACGTCTGACCTCGTGACGGAGGACCGCTTCGGCTCCGTAGACCAGGAAGAACGGGGTCTCTCCAGTCGGCTTGGTCGCGGTTGTGCGGATGGACCACAACACGGACTGAAGCTTGTCGTACCAACCTCTGTCGCAGGCCTCCAGCTTCTTCTTGAACGTCCTGGTCTTGAGGCCCCTCGGGACCTCTGCGTTGGCTCGCTCGGCCTGGCCGTTGCTTCGGGGGTGCGCCACCGAAGCGTAGCATATCTGCGTTCCAAGGTTAGCACAGTATGTTTCGAAAAGGTTACTGGTGAACTGTGAACCGTTGTCCATGATGATGCGGTTTGGCACCCCGAACCAGCTCACGATGCCCCTGATGAACTTGACCGCCGAACCCGCGGGGATGGTGCGGACGGCCTCTACTTCAGCCCACTTGGTGAACTTGTCCACGGCGACGTAGAGGTAGCGGTAGCCCCCTAGCGCCCGAGGAAACAGGCCCAGGATGTCCAGCCCCCAGACTGCGAATGGCCATGAAAGGGGTATAGTCTGCAGGCCTCCTGCCGGCTGATGGATCTGCTTGGCGTGGAACTGGCAGGCCTCACAAGCTTTCACTAGTTCGATGGCATCATTGAGTGCGGTGGGCCAATAAAACCCACTGCAGAACGCCTAGCCGACGATGGTCCGTGATGATGAATGATGTCCACAGTCTTCGCCATGTATATCTTCTAGCAGTTCCTTTCCTTGCTCCCTGGAGATGCAGCGCAGGGATACACCGTTTGGTCGTGGTAGAGCTCTCCATCCTTGATGCAGTATGCCGTGGCCTGACGTGCTACATGCTCCGCTTCCTCCTCCTTCTCCTGCAGGGTCCCTTGTGTTAAGTAACTCTGGGGCTCCGTGATCCAGCACCCCCCTGAGGTTCCATCGTCAGGAGCAGGCGTGCTCCTGAGGCCGGGCCACAGGCCGGGGCTCCTGAGGCAGGTGGCTGGGGGAGCTCCTCCCGAGGCTGAGCCGTGTTTGACAATGACGGCAAGGCTGAGGGCTTGAAGAGCCGCTCCTCGAAAATGCCAGGCTCCTGAGGTAACCGCCTGGACGCCCATTTGGCGATGTCGTCGGCCTCCTGATTGGTGCCACGGGGCACATGCTGCAACTCCAACCCCCAGAACTGCTTCTCCATCCTGCGGACCTCCGCAAGGTAGGCTTCCATGTGCTCATCTTTCGGCTCGTACACCTTGTTGGAGAAATTGACAAGGAGCTGCGAATCGCCCTTGATGGTGAGGCGTTTCACCCCCAGGGCAGCTGCGGCCTTCAAGCCTGCTATTAAACCTTCATACTCTGCTATGTTGTTGGAGACCTTTTCACCTTGCTAGAAACAGAGCTGCACAGCGTAGTAGAGCTTGTCCTGAGTGGGCGATATAAGCACCGCCCCAGCCCCAGCGCCATGCCTGGAGAACGCCCCATCGAAGTACATGACCCAGCCTTCTGGCGCCTCGCTTCCCGGGGAGAGGGACCGATCCTCGTCGGCCTTGAGGCCTGGTGCCTCCGTCCATTCTGCCACAAAATCCGCCAATGCTGCTCCCTTGATGACTCTGGTCGTGCTGAATTCGAGCTGAAACACTTGCAGTTCTATGTTCCACTCAGCGACCCTTCCAGCTGAGTTAGGGCTCCTGAGCACTCTCTCCAGGGGGTATGACGAGACGACCTTGATGGGATGACCCTGAAAATAGTGCTGCAGCTTGCGCGAGGCCACCAGTAGCGCGAGGAGGAGTTTCTGAGGCATGGGGTACCGTGCCCTCGCGTCCCGCAACACCGTGCTGACGAAGTACACTGGGTGCTCAACGAGGTTGGGTGCGTCAGTGCTGGTGGCTCCCTTGGGAGACCATGGCGCCTCCTGAGGCGATGAGGCCTCCTGAGGCTGGCCATCTGGGAGAGGGGCCTCTCCCGCCTCCGGTGCACTCCTCTGCGGCGGCTGATCCTCCTCAGCCGCGGTGGCGGTTTCTGCGGGCCTTCCTTGTTCCTGTTTTGCCTTGTCCCGGGCTGCTGCTGTGGCTTTGATGCGACGCTCCTCTCTAACAGCCACCAGGGCTGCGCTGGCGGAGTAGGGAGTGGCGGCGAGGTAAAGCACCAGGGGCTCTTGAGGGCGCGGAGCCACCATGACCGGTGGGCTGGTCAGGTATCTCTTGAGATCCTGGAACGCCTTGTTGGCCTCTTCAGTCCACTCAAAGGGCCCCTTTTTCTTCATTAGCTGGAAGAAAGGCAGCGCTCGTTCCCCCAACTTGGAGATGAAGCGCCCTAGAGCGGTCACGCGTCCAGTGAGCTTCTGCATTTCTCTGAGGGTCTTTGGCGGGCTCATGTCCTCGACCGCCTTGACCTTTTCCGGGTTAGCCTCGATGCCTCGGTGGGACACGAGGAAACCCAAGAGCTTGCCCGAGGGGACTCCGAACACACACTTCTCTGGGTTGAGCCGTAGGTTCACTGCGTTGAGGCTCGCGAAGGTCTCCTCCAGGTCTTGTATCAGGGTCCTGGCCTCCCGAGACTTTACCACAATGTCATCAACGTAAGCCTCAACATTCTTCCCGAGCTGCGGGCCCAAGGTGATGTGCATCAGCCGCTGAAAGGTCGCCCCTGCGTTACGCAACCCGAATGGCATGCATGTGTAGCAGTACACCCCACACGGGGTTAGGAAGGCTGTCTTTTCGACGTCCTCTACCGCCATCTTGATCTGGTGATACCCGGAGAAGGCATCCAAGAAGCATAGCAGGTCGCATTCCGCGGTGGAATCGATGATCTGGTCGATGCGGGGGAGCGGGAACGGATCTTGCAGGCATGCCTTGTTGAGGTTGGTGAAGTCCACACACATGCGCTCCTTCCCTCCCTTCTTTGGCACAACGACAGGGTTGGCCAACCAATCCGGGTATCGGACCTCGCGAATGACCCCAGCGGCTTCTAATTTGCGGGTCTCTTGGACGATGAAGGCCTGCTTTTCTGTGGACTGCCGCCTTGCCTTCTGCTTCACAGGGCGCACGTTGGGGCACACGTTGAGGTGATGCTTGATTACACTCCTAGGGATCCCCGCCAACTGGTCAGGCTCCCAAGCGAATACCTTCTTGTTCGCGCGCAGGAACCCGACCAGGGCCTCCTCTTGCTCGGGTTCGAGGTTGGCGCCTATGGTGAAAGTGGCGTTGGTGGACCCGTCCTCATCGACGGGTATCTGCTTCGTTTCTGCCTTGTCTTGGGTGAACAACTGTTTCTTCTTGGCGGGTGCAGCCCCCTTGGGCTCGGAGGTCTCCGAGTCGGCGGGCTGTGCCGACGCCGCCGTCTTGAAGGCGAGCTTGAGCACCCGCAGCGCGTCTCTGGTGTCCCCGTGCACGGTGAGGACACCGCTGCTCCCGGGCATCTTCATGAGGTTGTATGCCAGGTGCGTCGCGGCCATGAACTGGGCCAGCGCTGGGTAGCCGAGGATGGCGTTGTAGGGAAGGCCGATGGGGGCGATGTCGAAGTCGACCAGCTCCGTGCAGAAGTTGATGTAGGTGCCGAAGGTTACTGGGAGCCTGATCTGTCCCAAGGAGCTAGATGATCCGCCCCCAACGCCTGAGAAGGGCCGGCTGGGTTGTAGCCGTTCCAGGGGTATGACAAGAGTAGGTTGAAGGCCTTGATCGAGAGCACGTTGAGGCCCGCACCGCCATCGATGAGAGTTCTGGTGACGGCCACCTGGCAGATGGTGGGGGTGCACATCATGGGGAGCGCACCCGAGCAGGCCGAGTTGGAGGGGTGGTCCTCCGAGCTGAAGGCCAGGCCGGCCTTGGGCGCCGCCCGGTCCGGGAGAGCCCCCTGCTGCAGGGAAACGGTGCTGACCCGGCAGATGAACGGCTTGACGTGGTGACTTGTAGGCGGCGCCTGCGAGCCGCCCAGGAGGTCCACGACGACCGGGGGTGTTGGTGTAGCGTGATGGGCGGGGAAGAGGCCGCGAGGCTCTTCCCAAGAGGCCATGGAGGCTGCCGGCAGGTGGAGCAGCCATGCGCACGGAGCGCCGGTGAGGGCCATGAGGAGCCAGTTGGCCATGACCCTATCGTCACCTCCAGCTTCAAGGTTGGCCTCCTCGTACGCCAGCAAGAAGGCCAGCGGATCAGTTGCGCCGCCGTAGCGCGGCGGCGTCGTTGGCTTGAACTTGTCCGGCCGCCGTACCCGTTGCAGGGCTGTGGCCAGGGCTCGGAGCCCCCTGGCCCCCGTGCTGGCACCGGCGGTCGGAGCGGGCGACGCGCTACTCATCGCGAGGCAGGTCGTGGCGGTGGCGGAAGGGAAAACTCCGGTGCACCCCTACTTGGCACGCCAAATGTCGGATTTCGGGTTCCGGCAGACCCTTGTGGTTCGAACACTGGGGTGGACGCGGAGATTTCACCTTCTACTTACCTGCACCCCTCCGCCTCGATGAGATCTGAGCTATGGAAAGAACGGCACAAGAGACGCAGGGTTTATACTGGTTCGGGCCACCGTTGTGGTGTAATACCCTACTCCAGTGTGGTGTGGTGGATTGCCTCTTGGGCTTATGATGATGAACAATACAAGGAAGAACAGCCTCGCGAGGGTCTGTTCTTTGCTGGGGGGGACGAACTGCCAGGAGGAGTTCAGTCACCCTTCTCTCTCTCTGATTTCGATCCGATCCCCCCTACCCTGTGGGTGGCCGGTCCTATTTATATGCAAAGGCCCTAGGCTTCTTCCCAAATGTTGAGCGGGAAGGGCGCCAACAATTGGCCATTTTGAAGGGGAACATCTAGTACACTTATCCTGACTAAAGTTGGTCCTCGCTTGCGCAAAGCTCTGGTGGTGACGCCGTCTTGGGCTCCACGATGACCTCCGTCCTGCAGTCCTCCTGGTCTTGGTCTCGTTGCACCGAAATGGCAACCTTTTACTGATGCCTTGGTAATCCGCGGCTGCGCTTGCCCCCTTTGCACCAAAGGGGAAAGGAGGACACTGCGCGGGCTGGCACCCGCCTGGCGCCCTTGGTCGTCATGGCTTGCGTCACGGGCTCCTTATGAGGTACCCCGCCTTGATCTCTCCGCCTCCTCACGAGCCAGCCTGGTGAGGCCGTGCCTGAGGAAGCTCCGCGTCGTCCGCCCCGCGAGGCTTGGCCCCTCACGAGGGTCTTAAGTCTGTGTTGATGAAGATGGGCCGTGCTGGGCCCCCCTTTGAGCCACGCTGCAGGCAGGCAAGTCTCGGGACCCCCATTCCCAGAACGCCGACAGCGGGCCAGCGGGCCGGCTCGGCTGGGCTTCGGCCCAGTCGGGCGCTGAGATATATATTTTTTAAAATAATTTCGTCGGAACTTAAATAAATCCAAGAAAATAAAATAAAATATAAAAATTCCAAAACAAAATTTCACCGCCCAAATAAAATACTTAGAACGAGATGAACATTTTCTTGGCCCTAAAATGCATTTTGAAAAACCTGCAAATTTTTCTAATGCAAATAAAATACGCAATAAACCCGGATAAAATCAAATATTGGATTTTAATATTTTTCCTCCAATATTTCAATTATTTTGGAGAAGTCATATTATCTCCTCTCATATATTTAATATGAAATTATGTTTCGGAGAGAAAAATAATTAAAACGAAAAGTTTCAAAATATGTTGATAGAATCTCATATATGAAAACAAAGAAATCCGAACTCTTTCCGAGGGTCCTTGAGTTGCTTAGGTTTCGAGGATCGAGAAACGAAATGCAACAAAAATAATGAATATGCATGAATGAATGATCTAATGGTATAAACATTCCAATTAAAAATTTGGGATGTTAAAAACCTACCCCCCTTAAGATGAATCTCGCTCTCGAGATTCGGGTTGGCTAGAAAATAGGTGTGGGTGGTCTTGCGAAGATCATCCTCTCGTTCCTAGGTGGCTTCATCCTCGGTATGGTGGCTCCACTTAACTTTGCAAAACTTGATAACCTTGCTGCGGGTGACTTGGCTGGCAAATTCAAGAATCCTGACTGGCTTTTCCTCATAGGTCAAATCACTGTCCAACTGAATCGCATCCAAGGGTACTGTATCTCTTAACAGTATATCGGCCATCTCAGCATGACACTTCTTCAGCTGTGCAACATGAAATACATCATGAACTCCTGACAGTCCTTCAGGTAACTCCAACTTGTAGGCAACTTCTCCCATACGTTCCAAAACACGATATGGTCCTACAAATCTCGGGGCTAATTTTCCCTTAACTCCAAAATGTTTCACTCCTCGCAAGGGTGATACTCGCAGATATGCTCTGTCTCCAATGTGGTTACCTCTTTGCGTTTCGAATCTGCATAACTCTTTTGCCTGGACTGAGCTACCTTCAGTCTATCTCGGATCAGCTTAACTTTCTCTTCAGACTCCTTAATCAAATCTGGTCCAAACAACTGTCGGTCTCCGACTTCATCCCACATCAACGGTGTTCTGCACCTTCGTCCATACAGGGCTTCGAACGGTGCCATCTTCAAACTAGCTTGGTAGCTATTGTTGTATGAGAACTCCGAGTAGCGAAAATTGTCATCCCAACTAGATCCATAATCTAGCGCACAGGCCCTCAACATATCCTCCAGAATCTGGTTGACTCTCTCGGTCTGTCCATCTGCCTGCGGGTGAAATGTTGTATTGAACTCCAACCTTGTCCCCAAAGTTTGGCGCAGCTCATGCCAAAACTTTGAAGTAAACTGTGTTCCTCTATCTGATACGATGGTCCTCAGAACTCCATGCAGACATACGATCCTGGTCATATATATCTTGGCCAACTTTGCACTTGTACAGGTGGTTTTCACTGGGATAAAGTGAGCTATTTTGGTCAAGCGATCCACTACTACCCATATAGAATCATATCCTGATTTGATCCTGGACAATCCGGTGATGAAATCCATGCCAAGTTTATCCCACTTCCATTCGGGTATCAGCATAGGCTGTAACAATCCTACTGGCTTTTGATGCTCAGCCTTCACTCTCTGACATACATCACGTACGGCTACATACTCGCAATATCCTTCTTCATACCAGTCCACCAGAAACGTTCCTTCAAATCCAAATACATCTTGGTGTTTCTGGGGTGTATCGAGTATGGTGAGTCATGAGCCTCCTGAAGTATTAACTTCCTGATCTCTGTGTTATTCGGCACATAAACACGGTCCTCAAACCATAAGGTGTCATGCTCATCCTCACGAAAACCTTTGGCCTTTCCTTCGCTCATTCTCTCTTTTATCTCGGCAATCTCTTTGTCATCCTTCTGAGCTTCTCAAATCTTTCCTAACAATGTATACTGAACTTCCATTGTTGCAACAAACCTCTAGGAACAATCTCCAATCGAAGTTCCCTGAGATCCTCTGCTAACTCCTTTGGCAATCCCGTGCTTACTAGGGTGTTAGCATAACTCTTCCGACTCAAAGCGTCTGCTACGACATTGGACTTTCCTGGATGATAGTGAAGCTTCATGTCATAATCCTTTATAAGCTCCAACCATCTTCTCTGCCTAAGTTTCAGCTCCTTCTGGGTGAAAATGTACTTCAAACTCTTATGATCCGTGTACACATCACAATGGTTTCCAATGAGGTAATGCCTCCAGGTCTTCAACGCATGCACTATGGCTGCTAGCTCCAAATCATGCGTGGCATAATTCAATTCATGCGGTTTTAGTTGTCGTGAGGAATACGAAACAACTCTTCCGTCCTGCATAAGCACGCTTCCAAGTCCTAGGCGAGAGGCGTCGCAATACACTTGGAAATCCTTACGTATATCTGGCAGTGTCAGCACTGGGGCTGTAGTCAAACATTTCTTCAGCTCCTAGAAACTTTCCTCGCAATCTTCCATCCATTTAAACTTGGTATCCTTCTTCAATAATTCTGTCATTGGCTTCGCAGTTTTGGAAAATTTCTCAATGAATCTCCGATAATATCCTGTGAGTCCAAGAAAACTGCGGATCTCGCTAACTGAAGTGGGTGCCAACCATTCAGTGACTGACTGAACCTTGGTGGGGTCTACCGCTATACCTTCTCCTGATATAAAATGTCCAAGGAATCCGACTTCCTTCAACCAAAACTCGCATTTTCTAAACTTGCCATACAATTGATGTTCCCTGAGTTTCTCGAGAACTAAACGCAAATGCTCCTTGTGCTCCTGGTTCTTCGAATATACCATTATATCATCAATGAACACCACAACAAACTTATCGAAATATTCCATGAACACCTTGTTCATCATGCTCATGAAATATGCAGGGGCGTTAGTCAGTCCAAACGACATGACTGTATATTCGTATAACCCATACCGTGTGGTGAATGCTATCTTTGGTATATCTTTCTCGCAATCTTCAGCTGATGGTATCCTGATCGCAGATCGATCTTCGAAAACACCTTAGCTCCTTGCAGCTGATCAACAGATCATTGATCATCGGCAGTGGGTATTTGTTCTTGATCGTCACCTCATTTAACGCACGATAATCAACAACCATTCTTAGAGACTTATCCTTCTTCTCAACCAAAAGCACTGGGGCTCCCCATGGTGATGAACTCCGTCGAATGTAACCTTTCTCTAATAACTCCTTGATCTGTTTCTTAATCTCCTCTAGATCATTTGCTGGCATCCGGTATGGTCTCTTTGATATTGGCCCGGTGCCTGGCAACAGCTCTATCAAAAACTCGATGTCTCGATCCGGTGGCATGCCTGGTAACTCCTCTAGAAAAATATCCGAGTAATCCTTCACTACAGGCACTTCCTCCTGAACAACACCTGTGAGGGTATTCACTTGGCTACTCCTTGGCGCATGCCTAGATACATACTTAATCATTTTTCCCTCAGGGGTGGTGAGACAAATTGACTTACTAACACAGTCAATGCTTCTTCCATACTTTGACATCCAGTCCATGCCTAATATCACATCCAATCCTTGCGACTCCAAGATTATTAGGTCGGACGGAAAAACATGGCTACCAATGGTTAAGGGTATCTGGTCGCACCACCGACTAGCCATATACTCTGCTCCAGGTGAAGTTACTAACAGGTGGGTCCTAAGGGTTTGGGTTGGTAGTTTAAACTTATCCACGAATTCCCTTGATATGTATGAATGCGATGCACCAGTATCAAAAAGAACAAGGGCGGTAAAAGACTTAACCAAAAACTTACCTATAACCGCGTCTGGCTGTTCTTCAACCTCCTCCACGTTAACGTGGTTCACTTGTCCTTTGTTGAATGGATTGGGCTTCTTTCCAGCGCTCCCATTGCCGTTTCCATTCTTCACTTCAGGGCACTCCGTGGCATAGTGTCCAGTCTTCCCGCACTTGAAACAAGTAACGTTGCTTAGGTCTCTCTTGGCGGGTGTGGCTGGATTGGGACGGTTCTGATTGTTGCTTGCTCCGTTCCCATTCCCATTCCTTGGGCCAGTATGATTATGGTTACTTCCTCCATTGTGGGTGTGCCCTCCATGGTTATGAACAAGTCCTCCCATATTCGGGGTTAGGCGATGCTTCTGTTGAGCTCCTGAATGGTACCTTCCTTGTCCATACTTCCTCTTACGGCTCTCAATCTGTTGCTGCTTCCCTTCAACCATAAGAGCCTTATCTACCAACTCCTGGTAGTTGTTGAATGTTTCCACCATCAAATGCATGCTCATCTCATCATTCAACCCTTCCATAAACTTCTCCTGCTTTGCGGCATCTATGGCCACATCGTCAGGGGCATAGCAAGATAACTTGCTAAACTCATCTACGTACTGAGCCACAGTATGGTTCCCCTAGCGTAAGTTGCGAAACTCATGCTTCTTCATACTCATAGCTCTAGTTGAGACTTGGTCTGTACGGAAAGCTTGCTAAAACTGGTCCCATGTAACAGTGGCTATAGGGTAGGTGATAGTGTAATTCTCCCACCATGAGGCTGTTCGTCCATCCAACTGATGTGCGGCAAAACGCACCTTCTCACCATCTGTACATCCTGTAGTGGTTAAGTCCCTTCCAATCCTGCGGAGCCAATCATCTACCACTATCGGCTCGGTGCTATTGGAAAACACCAGCGACTGCAACCTAAGAAAGCGGGCTAAGTTGTCAACTAGTGGCGGCGGCGGTGGGTTGTTGTTGTTGCCCTAGTTCTGAACTAACAACTGCATCAGGGTATTCTGCTGTTGGATCAACTGAGTGAGTTCCGGTGGGAAAGTAAATCCGGGGTCATGTCTCGGAGGCATTTGGTGGGTTTAGAGGGGAGAGATTAGAATAGAATGAGGTCTAATGAGAAAACACTACCCATATGCACATGAGACAAACACTATCATTTCTCTCAATCAATCAAGCAAGGGCATACAATCGATCTAACTATCGTTACAAAAGTGCTTGGGCTATACTATATATATGGTGGAATGCTACTACTGATGTGGTGGTCTACTAAAAATATTCCTCGGTTGAAGACTCCATGATGTCTGCTCCAGCTTCATCTTCATAGTCATCATCGCTATCGTCGGGGTCCGAGTCGGTGTTGTCGATGATGATGTAGTCCTCCGGGCGAATCTCCTTGGGTTCTTTGTCTTCTCCTCCTGGTGCGGGGTCTCCCATGAATACTCCTAGCTTCCTTTCCAGATCGTCATTCTTCTCCACTAGTACGACGATTTCCACTTCATAATCTTCATGTGTAGCCGTAAGTTCTTCCTCCAGTTCTGTGATCCTAGTCATCGCCTTCTTCGGATCTATCATTCCTGCGCACATCTGGTTCTCCTGGCGACGAATGTGCTGGTTTAACTCCTGGATGAAAGCTGTAATTGATCTATCCTTCCTGGTACTGATCATCTCCCATTGCTCGTCTCGACGCCCACAAATCTGGTAGATAGTATCCTTAAGCTCCTTTTGGTAAACTTCTCCAATGCGTCCCATGGTGATGTGAGCTGCCATACTCTTTCCTAGACTCCAGGTTGATGCATCGAAGGAAAACTCTATGGGCTTAGTGACTGGTGCAAATGTCCTTCCTAGAACTTGAACTTGAATCATCCATCGCTCCTCTTCTGGTAAAGTGGCGTTGTAAGTCCCGGTGAAGCTTGGTATTCCAATGTTCAGGTACCTAGTGACTTCCGTCAAGTGTCGTCCAAAAGGTGCTTCTTCATCCGGTTGTGCAAACTAGTTCCTTGCGTTCGCCATCCTAAAGAATAGAAAATGGAGAGGAGTCAGAAATGAGAAGAGAATAGTGATCTAGGGATTTAGCTTAGTAGTCGTGTCCTACACTCAACATGGGCTCTGATACCGTCTTGTAGCGACCCGACCTCAAACGGTTAAGTCTCTGTGCTTCAGTGTCATCCATGGATCGGTAATGCTGACACACATAGTACTCAAGGATTTATAACAGAGTAGCAATCACACACTTATTACATCGAATGTCTCAAAAGAGAACTTATTACAACAAATATGGCTTAAGACCATCTAATATGATAACAGCGGAAGGCTTGGCAGATAAAGTGAGCCCATCAACTCCAACGGCATAGCTGAGCTACACGGCAACGACCTAAGGAACCTTAATCCTCATCTGAAAAGTCTGTAACATAATACTTTGCAGCCCGAAAATGGGTCAGCACATGGAATATGGTGGCAAAATAACACAGTAGAGCAAGAACAGAATAATGCTATCACTACATGCATATTTGGCTGGTGGAAAGCTCTATGGTTATAGTTTTTGTCAAAAGCTAATTTTTCCCTACAACAAAGGAATAGATTTATTTAAATATCATGGTAGTTGAAACATCATTGAGAAGGTTCCTCCAACTCAATCACAATTAATGTAATTAACAACCCAACAATATTATTCAATAGTGATGAGATACTTAGGATATTCCAAGTACTAGATACTCAAGATGTCCATAACTGGGGACACGGCTAACCATTATTAGTTTATACACTCTGCAAAGGTTTGCGCACTTCTCCCCACAAGACTCGATCTCCTCCATTGGATTTCTCGCACTACATGGTGTTTGAGAAACGGATGACCAAGACACAGTCTTTCAGAAGCATTAACTCCTTACTCCGGGCAGACCATACCAACCTACATCCCTCTACCTTCTGATCCACCTCTTCGCGAGCTTCCACGCAATTTACTCAACTATGCTAGAGCCCATAATAGCTTGTGGTTGCACACGGAAGTTTCTAGCATGAAAATATCTCAGTTCCCTTTGAGCCTGGGTGGCGGACCTTAGGATGATCACACAGGTACTACGGGATATCCTAGGACAACACTGGATTCCCCGGGTGCGCAACAAACAATCCACCCAGATGTGTATTTAAGTTGCCACCTTAAGTTGAACCATTAATTAATAATCTCACGTCTGTCATGGATTCACTCACCCAAACCACGTCTACGAGCATAGCATAGCAATATAAGCAATACGTAGAAGTAACTCCCAAGGTTTGAATATAACAGGGCAATAGGTTCTACCTCATCAACTACTTCCCAACCCACATGTTAATCACATCCTAATCATGCAATGTTTGAGGATTGGAACTAATGCATAAAAACTGCGTATGGAAGGAGTATGATCAATGTGTTACTTGCCTTGCTGACGATCCGCAAAACCTAGGGACTCGTAGTAGCACGCTTTGCACTCCGGATGTTCTATCGCAAACAAACAATAGCATACATAAGAAATCAAGCAAAGAAACATGGGTAAATCTCAAATAAGAAGATCTAACCATAAAGTTCAACTTAAGAACTCCGGTTTGCAAAAAGAATCAAATCAAACGGAGCAACGAAACTAAAACTGCGAAAGAACCAAGATCCGTTTACTAATCTGGACTAAGGTCAAATTTTATAGTACCCAAAATCTTGTTCAAGTTGATTAAACAGAAAGAGGGTTTCAAGACGAAGATCTAGGCACTTGAATCGCCTGATTCCGGTAAACGAGCGAAAAGATAAACTGAAACGAAAATCGGATCTGAAATCGCGATTGAAAATAATCGCGGAAAATTCGAGAAAAAGAAAACTGACGAACAAGCTAACGAACGAGCGTTCATTGTCTGCAACTAAAGAGCGAAAGCCGTTCATTAAAACGAACGTACGGACGAACGTCCGCAAAGTAACTAAATCGAGAAAAACCGGCGAACCGATCTAAAAAATGAACTAGGTTTTCTAAAAAAACTGGTTCGGTTTTTAAAAAAACGAACGGCGGCGAGGCTCTGGTGAGGCGGGGCTGCGGCGGCGGGGTGCGCGGCCGGCAGCGGCGCGGCAGCAAAGGCGGCGGCGCGGCACGACAAAGGTGGCGGCGGCGGGGTTGGCGGCGGGGTTGGGGGGTCCGGTGGCGGGTATTTAAGGAGGGGGGCTGCTTGGGGAAGGGGAAAGCGGCGCAGGAGGCAGAGTCCCGGCCGGACTCGGCGTCGGGCGGCGGCGGCGCTCGCGTGGTCTCCTGGAGGGAGACGGCGGCGCGGGCTAGCGGGCCGGCTCGGCTAGGCTTCGGCCCAGTCGGGCGCTGAGATATTTTTTTAATAATTTCGTCGTAACTTAAATAAATCCTAGAAAATAAAATAAAAATCTAAAAATGTCATAACAAATTTTCACCGCCCAAATAAAATATTTAAAACAAGATGAACATTTTCTTGGCCCTAAAATGTTGTTTTGAAAAACGTGCAATTTTTCTAATGCAAATAAAATAGCAATAAACTCCGGATAAAATCAAATATTTGATTTTAATATTTTTCCTCCAATATTTCAATTATTTTGGAGAATTCATATTATCTCCTCTCATATATTTTAATATGAAATATTTTCCGAGAGAAAAATAATTAAAACCAAAATCCTCGTTTCAATATTTGATAGAATTCAAATATGAAAACAAAGAAATCCCCAACTCTCTCCGAGGGTCCTTGAGTTGCTTAGGTTTTCGAGGATCGAGAAATGAAATGCAATAAAATATGATATGCATGAATGATCTATGTATAACATTCCAAATTGAAAATTTGGGATGTTACAGAACCCTAGCCCACCTTCCTTCCTTCCATTAGCCATGTCTTCCTCCTGCTCTGCCATCAACTCTAGCCTCAACTACAACACCTTCGAACCACTTACCCGAACCAATTACATCCTATGGCGCGCACAGGCAAGATCACATATCAGGGGAGCGACCTCTTTGGCTACCTAGATCAAACCATTGAAGAACCACAATCACCACCAAGAATGTCGAAGGGAAGGATCGGGTTGTCTCAAACCCTGCCTACTCCCAATGGCTCATCCAAGACCAACAGACCATCGCTTACCTTCTCATAAACCTATCCAAAGAAGTACTTGTCTAGGTTGCTTCGATTGAAAAATGACATGTGATATGGACCGCACTCAGGAACATCTTCTCGGCCATGTCTCTCTCGCATGCCAACAACATGCATGTTGCCCTCACCAATGCTCAGAAGGGATCCCAGATGGTTGCTGCATATTTTGGTCATACACGGGCCCTCTCCGATGAGCTCGCAGCGACGGGCAAGCCGATCGGCGAGGATGAACCACTCTCCTTCATCATCGTCGGGTTGGGCATGGAGTACCAGCCCATTATCTCGGCGCTCGATGCACGAACAGAACCTGTCTCCGTCGACATCATCTTCTCCATGGTGGAAAATTTTGATCAGCGAGTCGAGATGTTCCATTGTACAAGTATCAGATCCTTCAAATCATCGATGAACTCTGCATCTCGTGGTCACCAGGGAAACACCAAAAACTACCAAAACTAGAGGAGTGGTGGAGGTGGTCGTGGATCCCATGGTGGAGGCAGCCAGTATGGCGGCGGCGGACAGTATGGTGGTGGCCGTGGCTACCACAACGGCGGCAAAAACCAAGGTGGTGGCAGTGGCTACCACCGAACAACCACGGTGGCGGTGGCTATCCTGGTGGCGACGGCTACCACAGTGGTGGTGGCGGCTATCCTGGTGGGGTGGCGGCGGCTACTATCACCAGGGCAACCCTCACAGTGGAAACAACAGGCGTCCCCCGACAACAACAATCCAGGGCACAATTTCCAAGTCTACGAGGGGTATGAAGGGAAGTGTCAGATCTGTAAAAAACCACATAGCTAAAGATTGTGATTGGCGCTATGTTGATGACATTTCCCAAAACAAAAAAGTTGCTGCCACTACTGATATGTCATATGGTGTAGATACAAATTGGTATATGGACACAGGTGCCACCAACCACATCACTGGCGAGCTGGACAAGCTGATGATGCATGAGAAATACCGTGGCAATGATCAGATCTACACAGCTACAAATGGTCCAAGTATGGAGATAAGTCACATTGGTAAATCAATCATTGAAACCCCCCACACAAATCTTGCACTCAATGACATGCTGCATGTTCCTACCTATCTGTCCACCGCATTGCTCTTGATAATAATGTGTTTCTAGAGTTTCACCCTCTCTTCTTTTTGATCAAGGATCAGGTCACGAAGAGAGTTCTTCATAGAGGTGTCTGTGTGCAAGGGCTCTACTCGTTGCTTCCCAAGTATCAAAAATTCAATAAACAATTCTATGTTGCCATCAAGCTTTTTGCTGAGAGGTGGCACAGTCTATTAGGTCATCCATCTTTTGCTACCATTCATCAAATTCTTAGTAGGAATAAACTCCCAGTTGTTGGTGAGAGCAATTTAGAAACTATTTGTGATTCGTGCCAAAGAGCAAAAAGTCATCAACTACCATATCCTGTCTCTACTAGTGTGTCTACAAAACCCTTGCAACTTATTTTTTCCAATGTTTGGGGTCCAGCACCCACTCCTGTTGGTAGACACTCTTATTATGTGATCTTAATTAATGATTTTAGCAAACATACTTGGATATATCTTCTTAGAAAGCGTTCGGATGTGTTTCAAGTTTTTCACAACTTCCAAGCCCTTGTTGAACGCAAGTTTGATTGCAAAATCATTGCCATGCAATCAGACTGGGAGGGTGAGTATGAAAAATTAAATTTCTTCTTTCAACAAATAGGCATATCTCATCATGTGTCATGCCCTCACGCACAGCAACAAAATGGCTCTACTGAATGTAAGCATAGGCATATTGTTGAAGTAGGATTGGCTCTTTTGGCTGACGCATCTATGCCCCTCAAATTTTGGGATGAAGCTTTTCTTACTGCCGATCATCTTCTTAATATGTGGCCGAGTCGCACTATCTCCAATGAAACTCCCAGTGAATGCCTCTTGCATGTCACACCAGATTATTACACTCTTAGAGTCTTTGGTTGTGCCTGTTGGCCCAACCTTCATCCCTACAACTCTCGCAAACTTATGTTACGCTCCAAGCAGTGTGTCTTTCTTGGTTATTGTGCTCAACACAAAGGTGCCAAATTCCTTGATGTATCCACTGGTCGTGTGTACATCTCTCATGATGTCGTGTTTGACGAAACCCGGTTTCCCTTTGAAAAGCTCCATCCCAATGCCGGTACCCTTCTCAAGAAGGAAATCCTTCTACTTCCTTCTCATCTTCTTGGAGATGATTGTGTGGGTGTTAATAATGATGATTCCATATTGACTAATTCTTCTGTGGTTCCACGTGAGCTCCCTGCTATAGGAATAAATGGTGTAGAAACTGTCATGGAGAATGATACATTTTTTACTAAAAATAATGTGTAGAACCCCTCTCGTATTGATGGAATAGGTTCGGCTAAATCTCCCTCGGGATCGGCGTGGCAGCCTGCGCCCGAATCCGCCCCGGGATCGCTGCGGCAGTCTGCGTCCGTATCCACCTCGAGAACGGTGGCCCACATCGACCCTGCCTCTCTCGCTCTACGTCAACCCGCGGCTACCATGTGTACGTCAAGCCAACCTCCACCAGGGGACAACCTGACCGAGCGAGACCCACCCTTTGGGCACTATGTGACGATGCTGCGCGTCTACACCAGGTAGCTGTCCCGCTCTGGGCCAGGCGGGACTAGCGCTCCACCCGAGCCAGATCCGCTGGGTTCCCCGGGATCTTCTATGGCGTCTCCCTCTTCAGTGACATCTGCTTTTGGCACAGATGATCCAGCCGCAGCAGTCGCCTCGGGATCGCTTCGATCAGCTGCGGAATCGGGTGGCTCATTTGTCCAGGAGGATGCAGCCCTCACTGGATCTTCTGTGCTAGTGTAGCTACCTCGTACATGACTCCAAACAGGCACGATTCATCAGGTTAATTATAAAACTAAATATGGCTTGCTTGTGTCGGATACATCTGTAGGAGAACCCTGTATTGTTCATGAGGCGCTTGCTAATCCCAAATGGAAACATGCCATGGAAGAGGAGTTTGGTGCACTACAAAAAAATCACACTTGCACCTTGTTTCTTCCTCTCCGGGTACAAATCTCATTGATTGCAAGTGGGTGTTCTGCATTAAACGGAGGTCAGGTGGTACGATTGATCGTTATAAAGCACGCCTCCTTGCAAAATGATTCAAGAAGACGTATGGACTTGACTATGAGGACATGTTTAGTCCTGTTGTTAAAGCTGCCACTATTCGCCTAGTTCTCTCCATTGTTGTGTCTCGTGGATGGTGTCTTCGTCAACTAGATGTGCAGAATGTGTTTCTTCATGGTGTTTTGGAAGAGGAAGTATATATGAAACAACCTCCTAGGTTTGAAGATCCAAACAGCCCCTTCCATGTCTACAGACTTGATAAGTCACTCTATGGACTGAAACAGGCTCCAAGAGCATGGTACTCTCGCTTGAGCTCAAAACTACAAACTCTTGGTTATGTTCCTTCCAACTCCGACTCCAAGAGCATGGTACTCTCGCTTGAGCTCAAAACTACAAACTCTTGGTTTTGTTCCTTCCAAGTCTGACACTTCTCTGTTTATTTATCAATGTTCCCACACAACTATTTTTGTCCTTATTTATGTTGATGATATTATTGTCACTAGTTCATAATGAGGCAGTCACAGCTCTCTTGAAAGATTTACAGTCAGATTTTGCTCTAAAAGACCTAGGTGACTTGCACTTCTTTCTTGGCATTAAGGTTAAGAGAAATCAGGAAGGTGGTTTCATCTTTATCAAGAAAAATATGCAACTAATCTTTTGAGCAAGGCAGGATTGCAGGGCTGTAAACCATCAACAACACCACTCTCCAGTTCAGAAAAACTATCTCTTGCAGAGGGTGTAGCTTTGAGTACAGAGGATGGTACCAAATACAGAAGTTTGGTAGAAGCACTTCAGTACTTGACACTCACCAGGACTGATACTTTATTTGTTTTTAATAAAGTATGTCAGTATCTTCATGCACCTACTTCTGCTCACTGGACTGTTGCTAAGCGCATACTGAGATATGTGATGAAAACAATAAGCATTGGTTAACATTCACCAAGTCAACCTCTACACTTGTTAGTGCCTTTTTGATTCTGATTGGGCAGGTTGCTTGGATGACAGAAGGTCTACAGGTGGGATTGCAGTTTTCTTCGGACCTAACTTAATCTCTTGGTGTGCAAAGAAACATGCCACAATATCAAGATCAAGTACTGAGGAAGAATACAAAGCACTAGCCAATGCTACTTCAGAAATTATATGGGTTAAGTCTTTGCTTAAAGAACTTGCAATATTTCACACACAAACTCCATGTCTTTGGTGTGACAATATTGGTGCTACTTATCTCTTTGCTAACACTGTTTTTCATGCAAGAACAAAACATATTGAGATTGATTATCATTTTGTTAGAGAGAGGTGTGACACCCCCAATTCAATCGTACACTAATCATACACGCAAATCATATACATATTGAGATTGATTATCATTTTATTAGAGAGAGGGAGTCACATGAAGATATCATAACACAACTCTAGACACAAATTAGAATAAAACAAGCTTTATATTACAAGCCAGGGGCCTCGAGGGCTCGAATACAAACGAGACAGCGGAAGCAACAATATCTGAGTACATACATAAGTTAAACAAGTCTGCCTTAAGAAGGCTAGCAAAAAAGCAACAATGGTCTAAAAGGCAAGGCCTCATGCCTGGGAGCCTCCTAACTACTCCTGGTCGTCGGCGGCCGTCACGTAGTAGTAGGCACCCTTGGGGTAGTAGTAGCCTTCACTGGTGTTGTCTGGCTCCTCGGATCCGTCATCTGATCATAGCAAATGGGTACAGGGGAAAAGAGGTAGCAAATCAACCATGAGTACTCATCCAAAGTACTCGCAAGACTTCCAGCAGATCTAAACTAAGTATGCATCTGTATCAAAGGAATGGGATGTATCTATGGACTGAATTGCAGAATACCAGAAGAGAAGGGGAAAGCCTAGCCTATCGAAGACTAACATCTTCAAGCATCTTGTGGCATCAGAAGAGATAAGAATGGCATATTATAATATTAGTAAGTATGTTGTAACATCGCCCAGAGAACACTTCCTCGATTCCCTGCGAGAAAACAATCCCGGAGCCATCATTTCCATTACATGCCTCAGCATCAAGTTCTAGTTGTATCGATCGGGATACAACTCTGAGCTTCCGTTACCATGGAGACAGTATTCGAATAGATAGAATACTTCCCTACAGGGGGTGCACAAACTTAGCCAACACGCTCGATCAACTCCGGTCAGACACACCATCAGGTCATGACCGGCCTCGACCGATCAACACACTACAGTTCTACCTAGGCTCAACAGAGAGGCCAGCATGCTGGTCTACATCCTAAGCACGTAGGGTTCTTGGGCCCATCGCCCTTTGCACTCATGCATGTTGTGTGGGCGTCCGGTGAGCAGACCTAGCTACCTCCTTAAATAAGGCAGGTTCTTACACAGTCCAACCCAACACGCGCCGCTCCATTGCTGAAGTGCGTTGAGCTTTCGGCTGATACATACGACGCGGAGTACCCATACTTATTCCCGTGTGGTGGTTAGTGCAAAAAAGGCCAGAGGCCTACTCGGATCAAATATCTAAACCATTAGTGTCTTGGTAGTGCGATAACGATCAATGATCCATGATATGTGGTCCCATCACCCCGTCTCACGGACTTGCAGGAAGGGCTAAGAATGCCCGGCCGCACTGCATGGAAAACTTGCGGGTATCCTCCAGATCAACCCGACTTCACATCACTCGTGGGTACCCCTCGGGGCCGGCCTGATGTCATCATGGTTATTTGGTAAGTCAAAGTAACTGTGTGTCCAAAATAGCAAGGGGAAAACCCAAGGAATCACCCTCAATGGATTCCCACTCGATGTAACCATCAAGGTGGACTTGGAGAAATCACACTCGATGGCCCACACTTGAGGAGTTGCACGACAGAGTCGTTATCGGAAGTAGTGAAGGAGGAATCACCCTCGAGGACGATGACCGATTAGCTATACTACAGGGTTAACAGCAGAAGTGCTGACGAGGTATCACCCTCGGCACTCGATAGTAACTCTATAGTGTCGTACAACTAAGGGGGGTGATGTGCAGTGTCAGGCTCTGGACGTTGATCGAGTCATCGATCATCAAGCGGGGGCGACTGGGACAACGAGAGGGGTCTCTGGGGGATCACTAACCAACCTATACTAAGTAGTTTATGGTAAATAGGTAAGGTATGAAAGCAGATAACAAAAACAGGCTATGCATCAGAGTAGGATCATACAAAAAGCAGTAGCAGTTGTAATGCAAGTGTCGGTGTCAAAACTGGCGGATCTCGGGTAGGGGGTCCCAAACTGTGCGTCTAGGACAGATGGTAACATGAGGCAGGGGACATGATGTTTTACCCAGGTTCGGGTGCTCTTGATGGAGGTAAAACCCTACGTCCTGCTTGATTAATATTGATGATATGGGTAGTACAAGAGTAGATCTACCACGAGATCAGAGAGGCTAAACCCTAGAAGCTAGCCTATGGTATGATTGTATGTTGTGATTGTTGTCCTACGGACTAAAACCCTTTGGTTTATATAGACACTGGAGAGGGTTAGGGTTACACAAGGTCGGTTACAAAGGAGGAGATATCCATATCCGTGTTGCCTAGCTTGCCTTCCACGCCAAGTAGAGTCCCATCCGGACACGAGATGAAGTCTTCAATCTTGTATCTTCATAGTCTAAAAGTTCGGCCAATGGAGATAGTCCGGCTGTCCGGAGACCCCCTAATCCAGGACTCCCTCAGTAGCCCCTGAACCAGGCTTCAATGACGATGAGTCCGGCGCGCAGTATTGTCTTTGGCATTGCAAGGCGGGTTCCTTCTCCGAATACATCACAGAAGAATTTGAATATGAGGATAGTGTCCGACCCTGCAAAATAAGTTCCACATACCACCGTAGAGAGAATAATATTTTCGCAAATCCAATTTGCTGACTTGTTTTGGCAGCATGACATTATGTCATGGCCCGGTGATTATTTGAACCATTTTTCTTCAACCAGCTCCACACATAACGCGAGGCGGTTTCTTGACACGTCTTGTCAAAGCAGAGATCGTGTTCCCCCAATTACGGGATTCTCATTAATGCGGTCGTGGGTAACCCAACCGTTTCTAGGACTCCTAGATTATAGGCAAGTCCTAAACGGCTACGGAGAGGATGCTTGATATTCACCCTCTTTATAAAGGGACAAGGTTTTCACTTTTTCCCTCTCGTGCTCGATCGAACCCTTCCCCCGCCTCGAGTTCCAACACCCAAAGCCCAGGTTAGGTGCTCCGGATCTTCAATCATGTCCGGATCCAGCCTTCAAGGCCGATGGATGCCCTCCTCCGTGACGGAAGAGGACATCAAGAAGTTGAGGGAGGCCAGATACCTGACCGCCGAGGTTTCGCATCGGCTTCCTGCTCGAGGGCAGGTCGTCCCTACTCCCGAACCCAACGAGAACATCGTGTTCGTCTCCCACTTCCTCCGAGGCCTAGGCCTCACTCTGGATCCCTTCGTTAGGGGTTTGATGTTCTATTACGGGCTAGATTTCTACGATCTAGCTCCGGACTCCTTTCTCCACATCTCGACATTTATTGTCGTGTGTGAGGCCTTCCTCCACATTACCCCTCACTTCGGCCTGTGGCTCAAGACCTTTGAAGTGAAGCCGAAGATGATCGAGGGGCAACATGTAGCGTGCGGAGGTGCATCAATAGGCAAGATGGCAGGAGCTCCATGGCCGAAAGGTTCCTTTCCAGAGGTGTCCGAATTATGGCAACGGGAGTGGTTTTACGTCACAGCTCCCAGAAATGCCAAGTGGGCGGCTTCCCCCGCTTTCCGCTCGGGCCCCCCACCATGACTAATGTCATGGATTAGCAGAGGTCTGAGCTGGGGCCCAGCCAAGGATGTGCCTATACTGCAAAGCCGCATTCAAGAGCTCTTTGAGGGAGATTTTAATTTGCTCATGGTAATACAAGTTATGCTGGTCCGTCAAGTCCAGCCTTGCAAACGCCAGCCCCTTCGCTTGTCGGAGTTCAACCCAGAAAGACCGTGTGCCATTCAAAGTTTCCTCGGCCTGATGCACGAGGAGATGTACAAGTCATTCTTCGGACCTCAAATAGAGTGTCCGGATGCTACTGAGGACGTGGGCCTGAGCAGTAACCGCGCCGCCGAACAAGTAAGAAATCCTCTAGCCGAACACACTGTCCTTTATTCATCATGAAGTTATTTTTGAGAGATTGCTCTTTGACTAGGACTGTCTAACAAAGGCGAAGATGATTCGGTGTTCGGCCCCCTCCCTGAGGGTTTGGAAAATCCGGTATTGGAAAAGATGCTCGAGCTCGCACCTTGCCCGGAGCCCTCGAAGGAAGATACAAGGGGGAATAATATGGGCGGAAGCGGGCCCCCATCGCTGCCAGTTCCAACCGAGGGAATGAGCGCCTCCTTAAAGGAGGATAACCGGGGGAGGAAGAGGACTGCTTCCGAGGATCCGAAAACCAAGGCCTCCAAACGAGAGAAGAAGTCTCCAACAGAGGGTCCTGCCTCGGGGGGTGCTCTTGCCGCACAAAGTCCGCGGGGGGATCAGCCCTCCAACGAGTCGTAAGTGATCCAAAAAATACTTTAATAGTGAAGGTATACTATCTTTCTTCTGAGAAAATAACCGCCGCATATATCTTGCAGTTCGGGTCTTAGCCCTTCTCAGCTGAGCTCGTCTTCGGGGGATCTTCTTCCGGACATGATGGAGAGCGAAACGCCTCCCCCGGACTCCTCCGCTCAAGAAGCGGGCGACCCCGAAGTGTTGTCACGAAGGGCCTCTCCGGATCCGGTGAGGCCAGAATATAATCCCATAGACCCCCGAAGTCCCCAGCGTCCGGCTCCCGAAGAGAGCAAACAAAAGAGTCCGGCACCGTCTGGTATGCGGTCGGACGTTCTGAGGGAGCTGTTGGGGCGAGCGGCCATCTCAAAAGAACACCGTACGCTGATGGGTACGGTGATGGAAAGAATTTCGTCCACCGAAAGCGGATTACATGAAGCCTTTATGAGTCTTCTGACAGGCTTTGAGGTACATGAAATAATATGTGATAGTACCGCACATGTTAGGTGTGCCCTGTGTAGATAGTAGCCCCTGAGACTCTGGTTGTCGTCGAGAATGGCGGCGAATAGAGGATCATAGTCCCAGGCAATAACCAGACTGCCTTTATGTGCAGGTGGTGGAAGCTCCGGTGGCTAGTCGGACTAGTGCGTTTGCCGAATTAAAACGGCAACTGGATGCGGCAGACGCCGACATCGAGCTTGTTAATGAGCGGCTTGATGAATCACAGGGTAAGTAATGTTTTCTGGTGAATGTCACACGATAAGAGCAGCATGATGCCAGTATCTTTAATATGTTGTGACTGTAGACGGAGCTGCCACCGTGGAGACCCTTCGGGCGGAAGTCGCCCGAGCCAAGGAACAAGCAAGGGTTAGTAATGCGGCTGCTTTGAAGGCAGCCGAAGAGTTAAGAGCCGAGAAGGCCGCCCATTGCGAAAGCAAAGAAAAGATGGCCAAGATGGCCGTAGAATTAAAAGGCACTGCCGACCATTGCCAGTTCCTTGAAGAAGAGAACCGAGTGAAGGCAGCAGACCTTGAGAAGGCCACTATGGCGACCAAAGACAGTCACTCTGCTATGAGGGCGAAGAAGGAGGAGCTGCGCGAAGCCGGGGATATTGCGGCTGGGAAGCCCTTTCTGCTGCGGAGGAAGTTCGGAGATCCGCGGTATGCCCCTCTGGATCGGCTGTGGAGTTCGGCAGACGCATATATGGACTTGGCGGCGAGCGCTGTCGATGCGGTCGAATACTTCCAAGATCAATCAGATCGTGAAGTGGACAAGCTATTCTGGTCGCAATTCAACATTCCAGAGCATCTGCTTCCCTTGACTGATCAGCTAGCCGAATGGGCCAAACTTAATAGGTTGTCCGGACTCGTCATGAGGTCTGTTGTAGATCATTTGTGACCGGAGAAACCGGAGCCGAACAGCTATTTCAGCTTAGTGCAGCAGTTCCTTGGTGCGGTGCCGCGCATCAACGCGATGAAGAGGTCGGCGTGCATAGAAGGCTCGCGGATGGCCTTTGCCCGTGTCAAGGCATACTGGGCGGAGATGGATGCTACCACTGTTGCGGCGCAAGGTTCAGCCATAGGCCGAGTAGTTGCCGAGCACTATTTTGAAGAGGTTCTTGAGGGTGCTCGTTTGATAGAGTCCCAGTGCTCGAAGAATATTATGTTTGAATGACATTTATTCCCATTGTAAACACAATGTTTTTATGAAATATAGTAAGGCTGTATTTATACTTTTGCCGGAAAGTAATGTGATGCCTCCTGTGCGGCCGTTTGTGTATATATGTATATAACCTGAAAGATTGCAGTCGTCGGCTTCAACCCCCACGCATATAATGTGGAGGTGCTCGCAAAACACGCGTGTTCACACTTAACCCAATGTCTTGGTCCTATTAAGGAGGTGATAGCGCAGCGAACGAGGCAACCGGACTATAATGCTTTAACACTTTCACTTAGCCATAGGAGTTTGACAGTGGGGCTACTAGATAGCCCCTGGTGGCTCCGCACTCTCCCGATCTCGGGGTGCGTACATGCCTGGCCGGAAAACGGCCCTTCGTTAAGGCGGAGGAATTCTAACATTCCGATAGGTCATCGAGTGGTTGACCAGTCTCACGCTATATCATGACAGTCAGTTTTCGGCTTTCTCTACTGAGGTGCTCGTCCGGATGAACCAGGGCACAATCGCAGTAGTTCTCCTGGTGCTGCCTTAGCCGATAAAGCGGAACGTAAGGCACCAAAACACAGGAGCCGGGCAAACCCAACATTTGACCAAAGACAATGATTCGGAGCTGATGCATATAAGGCCAAACTCGCGACGCCGAACACTCCCTAAGGTATTCGGTCTTTATGGTATAAATCGGGCCTAAATAGTGCCCTTTGTAAGAAGCCCCTTGTGTCCAGGTACGTGCATTATTCTGACGTGGCCACATGCCAAGACGTCAGCATCCTTCTCAATTGTACTGAGAATTCGAGGGATGTGTATCAACAAGAGACAGTAAAAAAGGTTTACGCAGGGTCTTAATCTAAAAAGAATCCTTGGAGCGGGTCCCTGCTGCACGTCTGCGCCTGTGTCTCCGTTGTGCCGTATCCTGGACGGGTGTAGCACGATGATCATCTGTAAAAGAGAGGAACTTAGGTGAAAAAGTTGTCGTGCAAAAAGATAGTTTTTAAAGAAACCATGTATAACTAAAAATGAGTAGAAATTGCCACTTGTCTGCGCGCGTTGAGCCCCTTGTATTTGTAATAGGGGTGTGGCCATCAATCCGGTACAAATTACATATAGCAGCGCCGGACTCGTCTAACCGCGTCCGTGGTCTTGACGACCTATCAAATGCTTTAGTTGGTGAGGCCGTTTTTAGTGTGCGGCTGCCAAGGCAGTCGCATTCTCTTCGGCGCGCAAAGATCGCTTAATACTTCCGTTCACTGTAATGATGCCGCGTGGACCGGGCATCTTGAGCGTCAGGGAAGCGTAATGTGGTATTGCATTAAAGCGAGCAAAAGCTTCGCGTCCAAGTAGTGCTTGATAGCCACTTTGGAACGGAGCGATGTGGAAGGTTAAATGTTCGCTACGGAAGTTATCGGGGAAGCCGAATATAACCTTTAATAGCAGGGAGCCCGTGCAATGAGCCCCTGGGCCTGGCGTTACTCCTTTAAAGGTAGTATTGCTATGGCAAATTTTCGTTGGGTCTATCCCCATTTCGCGGATTGTATCCTGGTATAGCAGGTTGAGACTGCTGCCACCGTCCATCAGGACTCGTGTGAAGTGGTATCCGTCAATTATTGGGTCTAATACCAGGGCAGCCCATCCTGCACGCCGGATACTTGCTGAGTAATCACGATGGTCGAAAGTGATCGGTTGAGACGACCAGTGGCAGGACTCCGCGGTGATATGCTCTTGGGCATATTTTTCTGGGAATGCCGTTTTGTTTCTCCCCTTGATCATGTGTAACACGTTTACTGTTTTGACTTCTAGTGGAAATTTCTTTTGTTGCCCAGTGTGTTGCTTGAGAGGCTCATCCTCGTCTTCGCTTGGTGTATCCTCCCCCTTGTGTACGGCGTTGAGCTTGCCGGACTGCTTGAAGACCCAACATTCTCTGTGGGTATGATTAGCGGGTTTACCAGGGGTGCTATGGATCTGACATATTTGGTCCAGAATTTTGTTTAGGCTGGACAGTTCGTCTCTGGCGCCTTTAGAGGGCGGCTTTTGCTGACCTGGCCGAGAGCTTTTGAATCCGGCGTTTACTGCCGTGCTCTTCGTGCTGTCTTCTTTATTCCGGCGTTTGTTATTGCTGTTGCGCCGTGATTTCCCGTTTCCATCTCTAACTTCAGATGTACTGGGGTCGCTGGTGCTGCATCTGGCTAGCCAGCTGTCCTCACCCGCGCAAAAGCGGGTCATGAGGCTTGTTAATGCTGCCATTGTTCTCGGCTTTTCTTGGCCGAGGTGTCTGGCAAGCCATTCGTCACGGACGCTATGCTTAAAAGCTGCCAAGGCTTCGGCGTCCGGACAGTCGACAATTTGGTTCTTTTTAGTAAGAAACCTGTTCCAAAGCTTTCGGGCTGACTCTCCGGGCTGTTGAGTTATATGACTCAAATCATCCGCGTCCGGAGGTCGGACATAAGTCCCTTGAAAATTTGCCCGAAAAGCGTCTTCGAGCTCTTCCCAGCTTCCAATGGAGTTTTCGGGGAGGCTTTTAAGCCAGTGACGAGCTGGCCCTTTGAGCTTGAGGGGTAAGTACTTGATGGCGTGGAGATCATCTCCTCGAGCCATATGGATATGGAGGATATAGTCCTCAATCCAGACCCCAGGGTCTGTTGTTCCGTCGTATGCCTCTATGTTTACGGGTTTGAATCCCTCTGGAAATTCATGGTCCAGCACCTCATCGGTGAAACATAGGGGGTGTGCGGCACCCCTGTATCTGGGTGTACCGCGTTGTTCGGATGTTTGTTGTGTTACATCGTATGCTGGGGCGCGCTTGCGTGGTCCATAGATGGATCTGGTTGCGCCGTCCTTTTGGTGCGAGCCCTCGCGTGGATCGCGTATTGGCTTGTGAGTGGCGTTGTTTGCCGCTCTATGTTGGCCGTGAGGTCGTCTATCCGGCCAGGTGGCCGTTTTGGTTTTTGGTTGTGGGGGGTCTGAGGCCTCCTCATCGAATTCAGGTAGCAACTTCCGCTTTGGGTAGCTCTTGGTGGGGCAATTTCCGCCGTACTTCGCTGCTGTGTTGAATACTTTACTCCATCTGATTTGGAGTGTGTCCTGCGCAACCTTGAGCCTTTGCTTCTGCTTTTTCGGACTCCTCGCGATGGCAACAAGCCTTTGACGGGCATTCTGCTGCTCCGGGTGCCTGTCCGGCGTTATGTCGTCCGGACTATTATCCTTGACAGAATTGGTTTGTTCAGTTTGATTCTCCATATTGTCGTGGTCCGGCAGTGGTTCGCCCTGCTCCAACGCTGGGTTTGTATGATCGTTATTTCTGCCGAGGCGGGATTTGGGGCGGCACTTGCGCCGCCGCTTTGACTGCTTCTCGAGGGAAAAAGCCTTCGGTGCGTCCTTCCGTTCCTCGTCGTCGTTTTCTTTTGGTGTGTCCGCCATGTATACGTCATATGATGAGGTGGACGTCCCGCGCCCTATGGGCGGTGGTTCCTCTTCGCCTCCCGCATCGTCGTCCATACCGTCGATGTCTTCGGAGTCGAAGTCGAGCATGTTGGTTGAGTCATCGACAGTGGCTATTAAGTGGGTGGTGGGTGGGCGTCGAATTTCTTCATCGTCCGCATCCCAATCATGTTGGCCATAATCCGGCCAGGGCTCTCCTGACAAAGAGAGAGACCTTAGAGAATTCAGAATGTCGCCGAAGGGCGAGTGCTGAAAGATATTCGCGGTGGTGAATTCCATGATCGGCGCCCAATCGGATTCGATTGGCAGGGGCGCGGGCAGTTCGGAGTCAGAAAAAGAGTCCGGCACCTTGGAGTCACGGGCTGCGCAGAGGGTTATGCTAGTGTTCGGCTCGATCGCCGTTGAGACTGCAGCCCCTGAGGCGGTGTCTAACCACCCGTCCTCGATTGGCGCAGTTGGCTCCAAGCTAAGGGTCGGAGCTGATGCAGGCGCGGCCTTTGGGGTACTGTTCGGCGGCAGAGCTAGGTCATACCCATCGTGACAGTGCGGCGTGCCCGGCTGTGGCTCGAATCCGTCGAAGATCATGTCTCCGCGGATGTCGGCCGTGTAGTTCATACTTCCAAATCTGACCTGACGGCCAGGCGCGTAGCTTTCAATCTGCTCCAGATGGCCAAGCGAATTAGCCCGCAGTGCAAAGCCGCCGAATACGAAGATCTGTCCGGGGAGAAAAGTCTCACCCTGGACCGCATCGCTATCGATGATAGTAGGAGCCATCAAGCCTAACAGCGACGACACAGAGGAACTCTCAATGAAAGCACCAATGTCGGTGTCAAAACCGGCGGATCTCGGATAAAGGGCCCGAACCTGGGTAAAACATCGTGTCCCCTGCCTCCTGTTACCATGCGGCCTAGACGCACAGTTCGGGACCCCCTACCCGAGATCCGCCGGTTTTGACACCGACAGCAAGCATAAGAGAGAAGGGAATGGGCGATATCAAAATGATCAATGGGAGGTTTGCTTGCCTGGAAGCTCTGCTAAAAAGGAAGAAGTGTCGTCGGTGACATAGTCGATCACAGGGGCATCATTGGTCTCGGGATCTACCGGAGAGAAGAGGGGGAAGAAATAGTAAATACAGTGCAAATAGATGCATCACTGAGCATGACATGACGATATGCAGAGCTAGGGTTGACCTAACGTAGTGCTACACGTTGCAGACGGAGGGGGAAAACATCTGAGGATGATTTCCCGGTGTTAGACGGATTCCGGACAAATGAAAGAGAGGGGACGATTCCATGTTCAGCATTCTAGGGGCATGTGACAGATAAATGGATCATGCATTCAGATTCATTGGATTTTTGTGAGCAACTTTCATATATAAATTATTTTCATTGGAGTTATGGTTTACTTTATATGATTTTCCAAAGTTTTAACAAATTTTCTGAAAATATGTTAATTCGAAAAAAGCAGAAAAGGGGATGGGTGCACCTGGTGCAGTGCACCCATAGATGCACCAGTGGCCGAAAGGTGGGGCCAGTCAACTGCTGACACAACAGTTGACTGGTCAACTTTTGACCGGTCAGCGGGTCCAGCGGGACCCGCATGTCAGTGACTCTAGGCCTAAAAACAGTTTTTATTAAAACTAACATATTTAATTAGTGGCCTGGGGCCCGCTATCAGTGGGGATCAGGTGGGGGTTAATTAAGTGGATAATGATGCCACATCACTGGTGTCAACGACGACGAGGCTGAGCTCCGGCGATGGTTGTCTGGCCGATTCCGACGACCATTTGGACCGGGCCTAAGCTCTACTGAACGGGGGCGGTGTTCCGCATCATTCTGTGGTGGCAAGGGACACGGAGGTGGCCGCGGTGGCAAGGGTAGGCAGCGGCCGACTACGATCACGGGGAGCGGCAGGCGGTGCACAGACGCAGGCGGCAGCGGCGAGCAAAGTAGGCGGCAGCGGTCGTGAGAGCCCAGCAGTGCATAGGGGTGGCGGCGTGCAGCGGCTAGTCGGGGCGAGGCCAGGTAAGGCGAGCGCGGCGCACGGCAACGACAGCAGCGTCAATGGCAGATGGCGGGGCGGCGAGTCACAGCAGCACAGCGCGCGAGCGTGCACCAGGTCGTAGAGGCACCGCGCGGCGCGGGGAGGGGACGAGCCGCAGGCAGCAGAGCTGCGTGGGCGGGCGAACAGCAAGCAGTATGCAGCAGTAGAAGCAGTAGCACGTAGCAGCAACAGCAGCAATGGGAGTAGCAGGGGAGCGCAGCCGAGGCGGCTAGGAGTTCGCGACGAGCGCGGCCAGGTGATGCAGGGGCAGATTGAGATGTTTTACGAGCCAAGCGACATCCTAGAGGCCCTACGAACTCAACAGCGGCACAGACACATCTCGGGGTTAGCTAAAACGACGACATCGGACATGGCGGAGCAGCAGGGCTACAGCCGGAACACGACGACTATTGTGGTGCGATACAGCTCGAATCCGAGGCAATTGTAGAGGGGTTCGCTGAGGTTTCTCACTGCAAACGCGTTGCGGAGGGTCGAGGTAGCCGGAGAGGAACGAGGTCGAGTGAATCGACAGGAACTTGTGGCGGCGCCCGAGGTTGAAGAAGTGATGATTGCGATGGCTTGGTGACGCTCCTGCTCGTGTGCGTTGGCGTGGATGTCGAGGATGCAGATGCGCATCTTCTGGACGACGAACGGTGGTTTTAGAAATAAGATGCTAGGCACGTCCAGTTTTAAATTAATAAACCCCACAATATAGGTAGCTTACCCATATATCCAAACCTTATACACACATCAACAGCCTCAGGCCACACACGAGAGAAATCATAGGGTTCAAGGCCGAAAGACCACAGAGCAAGAGTTACATGGCTCGAGGACCAAACACTGAGCACGCAGGCTCGCGGGCGAACAAAAGGCCACTTCTTTAAGAAGTGGAAACTGGCTCCCTAGCCATCACATACACCTAGCGATGATGGTCTTGAGCATGCTGCATCCTCTTAGTATCCTTGCGCCTCGCCAACGGACTCCACTACTACAGGAACATATTGCATTTGTAGATAACATTAGTCGGGTGGGTCAGGAAGATCCCCTCAATAGTAATTTTGTTGCTAGTCAACCAAAGTGCCCAGAACAATGCCCCAACACAGCTCCACAACACACGTTTTCCGCCCCATGGACCGAGTCAAGAATGGCCACCAGATCATCGGTGGACCTTGAGTTCCAAGACACTCCTGTCGTGGTTCGGACCAACCTAGCCAAAGGGCAGCGAAAAAAGACGTGTTTTGCATCCTCAACTACCTCACAGACCGCAAATGTGCCATTCGACGGCCCCTGTCATTTTGCCACATTATCAGACGTGGGCAGTCTACTGCGGAACAGTTGCCACAAAAACACTTTGATTTTGAGCGGTAATCGGGCCTTCCAGAGGCCCTTAACCAGCAGCTGGGTCACCCCTAGCAAAGCTTGTGGTAGAGCGATTTTACTGTAAATTTGACGGACGCGGTGAGCGCCGAAGTCACCAAGTCAACTCTAGCGGAAAGCAAGGTCGGGCTGATGAGATCGAGCATCGCCGCATGGTTCGCCCGCTCTTGGTCATTGAGCTCTCGGCGGAAATGAATCGTCGGGGGGGGGGGGACAAGGCTAAGGCTGAGGCCACAGTCAGGTTCGGGTCGACAGCTATTACGTACAAGTCATGAAACTTTTCCTAGAGAGGTTGGGAAAACCCACCCAAAAGTCGAGCCAGAACCTGGCCGATCTGCTGTCTCTAATGGTGTATTTTTCACCCATGGCGAGTGGCGGTTTGAGGGATTGGATGCTGTTCAAGAACAGAGAGCCCCTTGCTGCTCCTTCGAAAAAGTTCTCGTTCACGAAGTATTTTGCACGAAGAAGATCGACCCACAAGCCTGTCACCCCTTGTGAGATCTTCCAGATCCACTTGCACATGAGTGCAATGTTTAGGATTCTGGTATTGGTGATCCCGAGGCCCCCCGAGGCCTTGGGACGACACGCCGCAGCCCACTTCACTAAGTCGTACTTGTGCTTCGAGCCCGTGCCTTCCCCAAAGAAACACGACCGAGGTGTGTCCATCTTGGCGTGGACTCCTTCGGCCAAAAGGAAGAGGCCCATCGGAAACATTGGCACGGAAGATAGGCTCGAGTTCATGAGAACTAACCTAGCTGTGGAGGAAAGGAATTTGCCAGGCCGAGGACACACCTTTCTCCCAATCTTAGCGCAGAGCAGAGCCTGATGTCTACTACGCAACTTTATTTTTGTAGACACGTGTTGGTCCTCCAAGCGCAGAGTTTAGTAGAACAGTAGCAATTTTCCCTCAAGTGGATGACCTAAGGTTTATCAATCCGAGGGAGGCATAGGATGAAGATAGTCTCTCTCAAACAACCCTGCAACCAAGTACAAGAAATCTCTTGTGTCCCCAACACACCTAATACAATGGCAAATTGTATAGGTGGACTAGTTCGGCGAAGAGATGGTGATAAAAATGTAATATGGATGGTAGAAATATATTTTTATAATCTGAATAAATAAAAGCAACAAGGTAGCAAATAGTAAACGGACACAAAAACGGTATTGCAATGCTTAAAAATGAGGCCTAGGGTCCGCAGTTTCGCTAGTGCAATCTCTCAACAATGCAAATATAATTGGATCATATAACCATCCCTCAACGTGCAACGAAGAATCACTCCAAAGTTCCTATCTAGCGGAGAGCATAAGAAGAAGTCGTTTGTAGGGTACGAAACCACCTCGAAGCTACTCTTTCCGATCGATTTATCCAAGAGTTCGTACTAAAATAACACCAAATAATTTCAAATTCATAATACTCAATCCAACACAAAGAAACTCAAAGAGTGCCCCAAGATTTCTACCGGAGAAACAAAAGACGAGAACGTGCATCAACTCCTATGCATAGATTACCCCAATGTCACAGCGGGAATCCATGAGTTGAATGCCAAAACACATATCAAGTGAATCAATATGATACCCCATTGTCACCGCGAGTATTAATATGAAAGACATATATCAAGTGCTCTCAAATCCATCAAAGTATTCAATCTGATAACAACGAAATCTCAAAAGGAAAAACTCAATTCATCACAACAAGATAGAGAGGGGAAAACATCAGATGATCCACTATATTAACAAAGCCCACGATACATCAAGATCGTGACATCTCAAGAACACGACAGAGAGAGAGAGATTAAACACATAGCTACTGGTACAAACCCTCTGCCCCGAGGGTGGACTACTCCCTCCTCATCGCGGTGGCCGCCGCGATGATGAAGATGGCCACCGGAGATGATTCCCCCTTCGGTAGGGTGCCGGAACAGGGACTAGATTGGTTTTCGGTGGCTATAGAGGCCCGCGGCGGCAGAACTTCTGATCTAGGGTTATTTCTAATGGTTTATCTACTTATAGGAATTTTTGGCATTGGTTTCACGCGAAGATGGGCCTCGAGGAGAGCACAACCCACCGGGACACGGACAAGGGCCCAGGCGCACCCCGGTGTCTAGTGCCCTAGTCCTTCACCTTCTGGTCCATCCACAAAGCTTCGGGAGTCTCTTTTGTTGCAAAAAAATCATCAAAAAGTTTCATCTCATTTGAAGAACTTCCATTTTTGCACAAAAAAACAACACCATGGTAGTTCTGCTGACAACAGCGTCAGTCCGGGTTAGTTCCATGCAAATCAAACCAAAACCATATAAAATTGTTGTAAATATGGCATGAATACTTCATAAATTATAGATACGTTGAGGACGTATCACCATCCCCAAGCTTAATTCCTACTCGTCCACAAGTAGGTAAATAATAAAAGAAATAATTTATGAAGTGTGAATGCTAGCAAAGTGCATAAGTTTGATCAATGATAATTTCAATCACTTTTCCTAGCATCATAACAGCAACTCTTTATCATAAAACTTATCATGATAAGTAGCAATTGAAAATGGAATATTTGTTGTGGAAAGCTACCTATCATATTCATCACATATTCTTTTCTTTTGTAGTATGGACATTTGGACTTTTATCTGGTTCAAAGCAATAGTCTAGTTTTGACATGAAGATTTCAATACTCAAGCATATCAATAAGCAAGCATGTCTTTCAAAATATCAACACTAAAGAAAGTTATCCCTAGTCCATCAAGCTCAATCATTGATCCATTCATGAAACACACTCACATATTAGCTACATCCAATGCTCAAGTACGATCATAGTGCCCCTTAGTTGGTGCTTTATAAGATAAGATGGAGACTTAAATAAAAATAAAAATTGCATAAAGTAAATAGATAGTCCCTCCGCAGAGGGAAGTAGGGATTTGTAGAGGTGCCAGTGCTCAAAGCGAAAAAGAGAGATAAAAACATTTTGGGTGGCATGCTTTTCCTATGAACGAAAACGATTGAGTAGTTCCCAATACTTTCCATGCTAGATATATCATAGGCGGTTCCCAAACAGAAAATAGAGTTTATTCCTTTTTCCACCATACTTTCACTTTCCATGGCTAACCGTATCCATGGGTGCCTTCCATACTAACACTTTCCAAGGAATTTATTATTTGACAACATAAAGTAAATTCATTTTTCATTTTGGGACTGGGCGTCCCTAATACCTTTTCCTTACTCTCGTGCAATGACAAGTGAATAAACACTCATCGTGAGGATAACACATCTAGCATGGAAAATATTGGCCACCCCGCGGTACAAGCACACAAAAGAGAAATTTATTTTGAAAATTAGAGATGGCACATACAAATTTTCTTAGAACGGCAAAAGAATACCGCATATAGGTAGGTGTAGTGGACTCATATGGCAAAAATGGTTTAAAGGATTTTGGATGCACAAGTAGTGGTCATACTTAGTGCAAAATGAAGGCTAGCAAAAGATTGAGAAGCGACCAATCAAGAAACGAATAATCTCATAAGCGAGCATTGAGCATAATTAACACCGAATAATGCACCACAAGTAGGCTGTAATTTCATTGCATAACTATTGACTTTCATGCTTGCATAGGGAATCACAAACCTTAACACCAATATTCTTACTAAAGCACAATTACTCATCAACATGACTCACATATCACATCATCATATGTCAAAACTATTACAAGGTGAAAGTGCAACTACCCCTAGGTGGTTTTGGTAATTCATAACAACATATAGCTCATTGAGCTAATACTATTCCAAGATAATTATTTCAGGAAAGCTCAATGATTGGCATGGAATGGATGTGAAAGTGGAACCCTCAAAATGCTAAGGAAAATGGATTGGCTCAAGCTCAAAAGCTCAAGACTCTTCATTTTATATTTTAGTGATCCAAGATCACATTGAGTCCATAGGAAAAGCCAATACTATTAAGGAGGGATGAGGTGTTGCTTAATGAGCCTCTTGCTTCATGTGCTTAGTGATATGCTCCAAAAACCCTCAACTACTTTCCCATATCCACATATGACCTAAACTCTAAGCCAAACTCGGTCCTACCGATTCTTCCTATCCGGCGCCACCGAGTTTCACTTGTCATTAGCCACTGCCAAACCCTAGCAATTCGGTTCTACCGATAAGGATCTGGATCCCACCGAGATGGGGTTGCAAACTCTCTGTTTCCCTTTCGTAACTTTTCGGTCCCACCGAAAGAGCGAATCGGTCCCACCGAGATTGCAATGTAAACTCAGTGTTTCCCCTTTGTAACTTTTCGGTCTCACCGAGTTCCACTCGGTCTCACCGAAAGAGCAAATCGGTCCCACCGAGTTTGCCTGACCAACTCTCTGGTTAGCTAATTACCAAATTCGGTCCCACCGAGTTTGTGTAATCGGTCTCACCGAGATTACGTTATGCCCAAACCCTAACCGAATCGGTCCTACCGAGTTGCATGTCAGTCCCACCGAAATTCCTAACGGTCACTAGGTTTACTCATTCGGTCAGACCGAGTTTTCTGATTCGGTTCCACCGAGATTGGTAAATTGTGTGTAACGGTTGGATTTTGTGTGGAGGCTATATATACCCCTCCACCTCTTTCTCATTTAGTGAGAGAACCATCAGAACACACACACCATTCCAACTCATATGTTCTGAGAGAGAACCACCTACTCATGTGTTGACCAAGACACTCCATTCCTACCATATGAATCTTGATCTCTAGCCTTCCCAAGTTGCTTTTCCACTCAAAATCTTCTTTCCACCAAATCCAAATCCTATGAGAGAGAGTTGAGTGTTGGGGAGACTATCATTTGAAGCACAAGAGCAAGGAGTTCATTACCTACACACCATTTGTTACTTCTTGGAGAGTGGTGTCTCCTAGATTGGCTAGGTGTCACTTGGGAGCCTCCGACAAGATTGTGGAGTTGAACCAAGGAGTTTGTAAGGGCAAGGAGATCGCCTACTTCGTGAAGATCTACCGCTAGTGAGGCAAGTCCTTCGTGGGCGATGGCCATGGTGGGATAGACAAGGTTGCTTCTTCGTGGACCCTTTGTGGGTGGTTGCTTCTTCGTGGACCCTTCGTGGGTGGAGCCCTGTGTGGACTCGCGCAACCGTTACCCTTTGTGGGTGGAGCCCTCCGTGGACTCTCACAACCGTTACCCTTCGTGGGTTGAAGTCTCCATCAACGTGGATGTAGGATAGCACCACCTATCCGAACCACGGGAAAAACATCCGTGTCTCCAATAGCGTTTGACTTCTCCAAACCCTTCCCTTTATACGCTTGCAAGTTGCATGCTTTACTTTCCGCTGCCCATAAACTCTTTGCATGCTTGCTTGAATTGTGTGATGATTGCTTGACTTGTCCTAAAATCTGCCAAGAACTAAAATTGGGAAAAGGTTAAGTTTTTATTTGGTCAAGTAGTCTAATCACCCCCCCCCCCTCTAGACATACTTTCGATCCTACAAGTGGTATCAGAGCTTTGGTCTCCATTTGCTTGATCTCCATAGCTTTTGGTGGTCATAGCCTTGGTTTCACAACCTAGGAGAGTATGGCGTCTAGCGAGGGAAATTATCACCGTAGAGGTCCTTACTTTGATGGTACTAATTTTGCTAGTTGGAAGCATAAAATGAAAATGCATATTCTTGGACATAACCCCGCTGTTTGGGCTATTGTGTGTGTTGGTTTGCAAGGTGACTTCTTTGATGGGAGAGAACCAAACCGTAAAGCTACCGCGGATGAGTTGAAGATGTTGCAATACAATGCTCAAGCTTGTGATATTCTCTTCAACGGATTATGCCCCGAAGAATTCAACAAAATCAGCCGCCTTGAGAATGCAAAGGAAATTTGGGACACTTTGATTGATATGCACGAAGGTACCGACTCCGTCAAGGAATCCAAGTTGGATGTGCTTCAAAGCCAACTTGACAAGTTCAAGATGAAGGATGGTGAAGGTGTCGCTGAAATGTACTCTAGGCTTGCTCTCATCACAAATGAGATTGCCGGCTTAGGAAGTGAAGAGATGACCGATAGATTCATCATCAAGAAGATCCTAAGAGCCTTGGATGGAAAATATGATACCGTGTGCACATTGATCCAAATGATGCCCAATTACAAAGATCTCAAGCCAACGGAAGTGATTGGAAGAATTGTTGCTCATGAGATGTCACTTAAGGATAAAGAGGAACTTCACAACAAGTCAAGTGGTGCCTATAAAGCCTCATGTGAAGCCCCTACATCATCAAGTGAGAAACAAGACTTCAATGAAGAATTGAGCTTAATGGTGAAGAACTTCAACAAGTTCTACAAGAGTAGAAGCAAAGATAGAAGCTCCAAGTCAAGGTCCTACAATGACAAAAGATCTTCTAGTCGAGAGAGAAACTGTTACAATTGTGGAAGACCCGGACACTATTCCAACGAGTGTACGGCTCCCTACAAGAGAAGAGAAGATTCTCCAAAAAGAAGAAGCAAAGGATCACCACCAAGAGAGAGAAGGAGTAGACATGATCGTTATGAACGAAGATACTCACAGAGAAGCAAGGATTCGGAAAGGAAGGAAAAATCATCAAGGAGCTACACAAGACGAAGACATCAAGCTCATGTTGGTGAATGGGTATCCAGCTCCGACTCCGACAGCCACTCCGAGAGAAGTTATCACTCCGACTCCGAAGATACTCAAGATGAAGGTGTTGCAGGTCTAGCACTTGTGTCAACCAACTCCTATGACATATTTGACTCACCAAATGAAGGAATTGGAAGATGCTTTATGGCCAAAGGTCCTAAGGTAACACACCCCGAATATGTTGATTTCAATAGTGATGAAGATGACTTGTTAGGTGATGATTTGCTTGGTGACAACTCTAGTGATGAATACTATGATGAAAGACCAATTAATCATGCTAATCAAGATAAAACGAATGACAATGATAAGGAGAAGATTGAGGCTCTAACTAAAGAACTAAAAACTCTTAAGTTAGCTCATGACACTATATTCGAAGATCATCGAGAACTTTTAAGAGCTCATGAGAAGCTACGCTTTGAAAAGCTCAATCTTGAGCAAGAGAATGAGTTCTTAAAGGCAATCAATGATGATCTCCGCAAGAAAAGTTCTTCTTACATTGCCAAGTGTTTACTCTTATCCACTTACATGCCTCAAGTCAAATCTAACAAGAAAGATTCTTCCGCTAGTAGTAACAATGATCATGCTAAATCCAATATTGTTGCTTCTAGTAGTTCTCTTGATTCCACTAATGATTCTCTTAGCCAAGTTACACTTGAGCAAGAAAATAGCTTATTGAAGGGAATTATAGAGAAAGGAGTGTACAAAAGCCTTGCCGGGAGTAAGCAATTCGAGGAAATTGTGCGCAAGCAAGGAATGCACCGGAAGAATCAAGGTATTGGTTTTGAACGAAAGTTCAATGCCAATGGAGTTGAATGGGAAGAAGATCAATACCCCAAGACAAAGTTTGTCCCTCAACAAGAGAAGTTTTTCAAGGGGACACAAGCTCAAGATGATCTTCCATCACAAGACTACGAGCAAAAAGGCAAGAACAAGCTTCAAGAGGAAATTGATGCATTTGAAGAAGCTCCTAAGACCTTAGTCAAGTGGATTCCCAAGACTACTTCAAGTTCCACTTCATCAAGTACGACTACAACTCCAAGGATTCCCATCAAGATGATGTGGATCCAAAAGAAGAAGAACTAGAAAGTTCTTGAGGGTGACTCCGCCAACATACTTCACTCTTATCATTTTGGCAAGAACAAGTGCAATCAACTTCCACATCTTGCACTAGTTCAAGGAGTCACAAACCTCTTGTTGGTAAGACAAGGGACAAGGTAACCTAAAAGTTTTCATGGACATCATCTTTTGTGTGCATCACTCTATGTCTATGGATATCCTTGTTTGTTCCTTGTGGGACTAACCCATGTAGGTATTGAAAGTGCAATTCACTCAAATGGATAGCTCCAAGAGATCTACATCAACATTGAGCATCCACATCTTCAATGTCTACATGAAGTCATCATCGACAAAACCCAAGGTTAGTTCATCCCTCTTGGGGGGGATATCACATCTAGGGGGAGCTTTACTCTAAGACTGAGCTAAAGCAACTCTAAAGATGTGAACAAAACAATGCTTTATGTAAAAGTGGTAACCCCACTTGAGCTTAAACGATGAGTATGACCTACGATCAAGTGTTCTCACTTGACTCCTAAGTCAATATACTCATATATAGATGACCTAGTCATCGCAAATTGCTTGATAGATGCTAAAATTGGTTATGCATGCTTTGCCACATATTTCATTTGCTATCTTATTGTGTGAGCATGCTGATTGCATATTTTACTCATTCGAGGACATCCACTTGTTGCTTTGATTGTTCGGCTTTATCTTCTTTTGCCAAGTGGATGGACAAGAATGCCTAAGAACCTCCTCTAGCTATCTATGCTTTTCTCGTCTCAAACTCTATTCATGCTGCATCACAAAATTTGATCAAGTCAGATTCGAACCACTCTGTGTGAGGAGCGCTCGGAGTCCCCGATTCGTCATAGACTTAAACTTCCAAAACCTCTTTATGATTCTCGGTCTGACCGATACTCCACTTTCGGTCCTACCGAGATCATTAAGTTGATCTAAGTTTTCAATCTCGGTGCAACCAATTTAAACCTTTTGGTCTCACCGAGTTTCAGTAACTGCACGCAGTTATGAATCTCGGTGCCACCGAGTTATTCAACTCGGTCACACCGACAGGGTCGGGCTATATATAGTCACGGGCAAAATTTGGAAATTTCTCCGAACCCCTTCGCCCGCGCGATAGCCTGCTCTGCCCTTGAGGTCTCCGGATCGTCTTCTCGCCGCCAGCAGCCTCCAGTCGCTGGTCTCCATCGCCGCCAACGGGATTTCTGCCCAGCCGTTGCCGCCGTAGCAAGTCCACGCCGAACTAGGGTATGGACTTGATCTTTGTGCTATTCCTCAATCTGATTCCTAGCACATTGTGATCATATTGTTTCTAGCCACGTTTGATAAACTTCTATCCAGTCAAAACGCTCATAGATTAGGTTTGATTTGAAAATTCTAGGTTTAGGTTTCCGCCGAAACCATCTCGGACCCACCGAGTTGAAAAACTTGGTCCCACCAATTTGGCTTATGCCATTGCACAAGTAAAACTCGGTCTGACCGAGAATTACTATCGGTGTGACCGATTTTTGAACTCAGTGAAACCCTAGCAGTCTCGGTGCCACCGAACTGTGACTCGGTCCTACCGAGTTCACTAGTTTAGGTTCCAAAACTGCTTCGGTATCACCGAGTTTGAAAATCGGTAGATCCGAGATGATTTCAGTGGGAAACTAAAACTAATTTTTTGGACCATTCTTTTTGCAAAAATCTCTGCATTTTGTGATGCTCATCCACTCTATCTCTTCTATAATCTATTCACAGGGTCAGCAGTCAGTTTGCAGCATGTCAGACCAGAGTGATAGCCAGAATCTGTCAGAGCAGCAAGTGGTGATGAGTGAGGGCACTAGTCCCTCCAGTTCATCTGATGAAGGCAGCAGGAGCACTCCTAGCAATTTGCCAAAGGCTGCCACGAGACAAAGGAAGAAGAAAACCTCAGATTCAGAAGATGAGGACTATGTGGCAGAGGAAGATGCCACCTCCAAGAGAGTTGAGCCAGCTCAAGGCTCAAAGCCAGGCCTGAAAATCAAGAGGCCAGCAGGCAGGCAACCCATGTCAAAGGCTAGAGCCTCAACTGAGAAGCCTGCTCCCATTGAGCCCGTTGCAGCTGAGGGCAAGAAGAGGAAAGAAAGAGTGAAGAGGACTGTAGCCAGAGTGCTTGGGAAAGCCTCCATCATGGTAGAAGAGGAGGAGGAAGAAGAGGCAGCTGCACCAGCGCCCAAGGCAGCCAAACTTATGGGAGATGCCATAAGGTCAGGGGGAGCTGCATCCAAGCCCAAGGAAGCACCTAAGGCTGCATCTAAGCCTAAGAGTGCACCAAAGAGGAACACACGGAGCATTCCTGCAGCTGAGAAGAACAAGGCCTCAGTGCCTGAGACTGTTGCTGAGGATGAGGAAGAGAATGTCCTTCGGAAGCTCAAGCCCAAGATCCCAGACCACAACGATGCTCATCCTGTGGCTGAGGATATGAAGCTCAGGAGAGACTCAGGGCTCAGAAAGTGGAGAGAAGCAGACCCATATGCTTCAAGGAGAAGAACTGCAGTGGACTCCAGGTTTCACACCAAGGAGCAGCAGGATTTCTATGAGACGGTGCTGCTAGATAAGAAGCCCATTGTCTGTGATATGCGATGGGTTGATTGGACATATATCAAGGAGAATGAAGAGTACTACCCAGGAGTTCAGGACAGCTTCAAGGCGTGTGGAGTAGAGGACTTTGTTGGGCAGAAGCTCACAAAGTGGAACGAGGAACTGATCATGCAATTCTACTCCACAGCACACTTTTATCCGGATGGCAGGATCACATGGATGTCAGAAGGTACAAGGTACAACTCTACTGTTGAGGAATGGGCGAAGCTAATCAATGCCCCAGAGGAGCAAGCAGATGACTTGGACATTTATGCCAAGAAAAAGATGGACCACAACTCCATGTCCAACATGTACAAGGAGATTCTGAATGAAGCACTTGACACGTTCAAGTTTGGCTCAGTGCATTATCTGCTCTCAGGATTGCCTACGATCAACTGGATCCTTAGGCACACCCTTCTGCCCAAGTCTGGAGATCACAAGATGATCAGAGGTCACGCGATCAATTTGCTTCATGTTTTTGACGTGCCTCAAAAATTCAAAGTTATGAGCCTCATAGTGGAAACGATCAAAAGGACTGCGGCAGATCAGAAGAGGAGCTGTGGATATGCCCCTCAGATTCAGGAGCTCATCAACTCCAAGATGGGCACGGGCTTATATTTGTTGGATAAGGAACACCTGCCCATCCGTCCAGATTTCGAGGACAATGAAGTTGTTATGACTGAGAATGAACCATCATCTGCTCAAGCATTTGCAAAGAAGGAGAAGGCGAGGAAGGAAAAAGCTGCCAAGATGCCCACTCAAGAGGAGGCATCTGAGTACTTCTTGAAGACCAAACAAGAGCAGCTTGGTTACTTGATTGCATCCACGCTGAGAATTGAGCAAAATCTGGCCACCCTCACTAAGAATCAGCAGAGCCTAGAGAGGATCATGGAACAGAAGTTCTATGACTTGGACGTCAAGGTAACGGAAGTTCAGTCTGCCGTGGAGCAGCTCCAGGAGGACATGAATGAGAGGAGAGGAAGGACCACGACTCATGCTTTTTCTAGAGTGCCACGAGGCCCGAGGTCGTCTGCCGTACCAGTCGCTGACACCAGAGCCACCACTTCAGCACCAGCTACAGCCTCAGCTCCAGCATCTACTTCAGCTCCAACTCCAGCGACTACTTCAACATCTACTGAAGCCTTCGTCCTTGGAGTGATCCGGACTCCACCACCACCAGAAGATCAAGTCTGAGCGTCGATCTAGTGATATGCATTTTCTAGGAACTTTTTGGTAACTTGTTGCCAAAGGGGGAGAAGATGTATAGATCATAGGCTTCGAGAGAGAGAGTGTTGCTTTTCTCTCTTGCTTTACTTGGTGTTTTTTTCGAACCTTGTTTGCTTGTGTGTGAGATACTACGTCCTTATGCTTGTGAGACATTGATGATCATGTGTTTGATCATAAGCTACACTTAATGCTTGCTTAATGCTATTATCCTATCTATCTTGTGTGATCATTTATTATTCTTGGTGATGAGTGCATGTATTTCATTCTTATCATTTTGAGCGCTCCACCAAGATGTATGTGACATGGAAGAGTAACCCATGACTCTAACTCTTTGTGCATTTGCAGTCCAAAGCAAATTTTAAATATGCACAAATTTAGGGGGAGCTCTTACTTATCACATACTTCTCAAAGCAATGATATATTTCATGCTTATTATCTTTTGTCGAAGCTTTGATCTATATGTTGTCATCAATTACCAAAAAGGGGGAGATTGAAAGTGCAACTATCCCTAGGTGGTTTTGGTAATTCATAACAACATATAGCTCATTGAGCTAATACTATTCCAAGATAATTATTTCAGGAAAGCTCAATGATTGGCATGGAATGGATGTGAAAGTGGAACCCTCAAAATGCTAAGGAAAATGGATTGGCTCAAGCTCAAAAGCTCAAGACTCTTCATTTTATATTTTAGTGATCCAAGATCACATTGAGTCCATAGGAAAAGCCAATACTATTAAGGAGGGATGAGGTGTTGCTTAATGAGCCTCTTGCTTCATGTGCTTAGTGATATGCTCCAAAAACCCTCAACTACTTTCCCATATCCACATATGACCTAAAATCTAAGCCAAACTCGGTCCTACCGATTCTTCCTATCCGGCGCCACCGAGTTTCACTTGTCATTAGCCACTGCCAAACCCTAGCAATTCGGTTCTACCGATAAGGATCTCGGTCCCACCGAGATGGGGTTGCAAACTCTCTATTTCTCTTTCGTAACTTTTCGGTCCCACCGAAAGAGCGAATCGGTCCCACCGAGATTGCAATGTAAACTCAGTGTTTCCCCTTTGTAACTTTTCGGTCTCACCGAGTTCCACTCGGTCTCACCGAAAGAGCAAATCGGTCCCACCGAGTTTGCCTGACCAACTCTCTGGTTAGCTAATTACCAAATTCGGTCCCACCGAGTTTGTGTAATCGGTCTCACCGAGATTACGTTATGCCCAAACCCTAACCGAATCGGTCCTACCGAGTTGCATGTCAGTCCCACCGAAATTCCTAACGGTCACTAGGTTTACTCATTCGGTCAGACCGAGTTTTCTGATTCGGTTCCACCGAGATTGGTAAATTGTGTGTAACGGTTGGATTTTGTGTGGAGGCTATATATACCCCTCCACCTCTTTCTCATTTAGTGAGAGAACCATCAGAACACACACACCATTCCAACTCATATGTTCTGAGAGAGAACCACCTACTCATGTGTTGAGACCAAGACACTCCATTCCTACCATATGAATCTTGATCTCTAGCCTTCCCAAGTTGCTTTTCCACTCAAAATCTTCTTTCCACCAAATCCAAATCCTATGAGAGAGAGTTGAGTGTTGGGGAGACTATCATTTGAAGCACAAGAGCAAGGAGTTCATTACCTACACACCATTTGTTACTTCTTGGAGAGTGGTGTCTCCTAGATTGGCTAGGTGTCACTTGGGAGCCTCCGACGAGATTGTGGAGTTGAACCAAGGAGTTTGTAAGGGCAAGGAGATCGCCTACTTCGTGAAGATCTACCGCTAGTGAGGCAAGTCCTTCATGGGCGATGGCCATGGTGGGATAGACAAGGTTGCTTCTTCGTGGACCCTTTGTGGGTGGTTGCTTCTTCGTGGACCCTTCGTGGGTGGAGCCCTGTGTGGACTCGCGCAACCGTTACCCTTTGTGGGTGGAGCCCTCCGTGGACTCTCGCAACCGTTACCCTTCGTGGGTTGAAGTCTCCATCAACGTGGATGTAGGATAGCACCACCTATCCGAACCACGGGAAAAACATCCGTGTCTCCAATAGCGTTTGACTTCTCCAAACCCTTCCCTTTATACTCTTGCAAGTTGCATGCTTTACTTTCCGCTGCCCATAAACTCTTTGCATGCTTGCTTGAATTGTGTGATGATTGCTTGACTTGTCCTAAAATCTGCCAAGAACTAAAATTGGGAAAAGGTTAAGTTTTTATTTGGTCAAGTAGTCTAATCACCCCCCCCCCTCTAGACATACTTTCGATCCTACACAAGGAATCAAGTTTATTTTGTCCAATGATCTTCATGAAAGTTTTTATTATATCCTTCTTGGATATCTATCACTTTGGGACTAATTTTCATGTGTTGCTTTTGATAATCTCAAACAAATATAAGTGAAGATCATGAGCATAAAATTTATTTCTCTCAAATTAACTTAAGTGAAGCAAGAGAGAATTTCTTCAAAAATACTAAAGCACACTGTGCTCAAAAAGATATAAGTGAAGCACTAGAGCAAATGACAAGCTACTCCAAAAATATATAAGTGAAGATCAAGCGAGTAGTTAAGTAAATAGGTAGCTATGTGAGGACTCCCTCTTATTTAAAAACTTTCAGATCTAAGTAATTTATTAAAACAGAAAGCAAAAAATAAAATAAAATGACATTCTAAGAATAGCACACATCATGTGAAGAAGCAAAAACTTAGACTCAACCGATACTAACCGATAATTGTTGAAGAAGAAAGGTGGGATGCCTACTGGGGCATCCCCAAGCTTAGATGCTTGTGACTTCTTGAAATATTATCTTGGGGTGCCTTGGGCATCCCCAAGATTGTGCTTTTGTATCTCCTTAATTCCTCTCATATCACGGTTTTCCTAAATCTCAAAAGACTTCATCCACACAAAACTCAACAAGAACTCATGAGATAAGTTAGTATAAACCAATGCAAAAACATTATCATTCCCTACTGTAGCAAGTCACTAAAATTATTATTCAACATTGCATACTAAATGCCTCTGCATATTTAATAATCCTATCCTCAAATAGAATCATTAAACAAGCAAACATATGCAAACAATGCAAACATAACAGCAATCTGCCAAAACAGTACAGTCTGTAAAGAATGCAAGAGTATCAATACTTCTTTAAGTCCAAAAATTATGAAAATTTACCAAACTGTATAAATTTTACCAGATATTATTTTGCAAAAAGTTTCAACATTTTATCACATTCTGACTTTTCTAGGGAATTTTTGCAACAACGGTAAACTTTCTGTTTTCAAACAGCAACATGTAGACTTGCAAAATAAGCATGGTAAAGGCTATCCTTGACGCTTCTATTGAAATAAAAGATGCAAAACATTATTCTAACTAACGGCAAGCAAATCCTAGCAAAATACAATGACGCTCCAAGAAAAACACATATCATGTGACGAATAAAAATATAGCCTCAAGTGAGGTTACCAATAATGTTAGAGACGAAAGAGGGGATGCCTTCCGGGGCATCCCCAAGCTTAGTTTCTTGGATCTTCCTTGAATATTACCTTGGGGTGCCTTGGGAATCCCAAGTTAGGGTCTTGTCACTCCTTATTCTCCTCATATTGACATCTCACCCAAAACTTGAAAACTTCAATCACACAAAACTTAACGAAACTTCGTGAGATAGGTTAGTATGATAAAGAGCAAACCATTTAACTTTGGTACTGTAAAAGACAAGATTCATAATTGTTTCCACACAATTCCTACTGCAGCATATAATTTACACAATTTATATTGAGCAATATAAGTCATAGAAACGAGAAAACAAGCAAACTATGCATTCAAAACAGAATCTGTCAAAAACAGAACAGTCTGTAGTAATCTGTACTCCAGCCATACTTATGATACTCCAAAAGTTTTGTAAACTTAGGGAAACCTTGGGAATTTGTCTATTAATATTCTGCAAAAAGAATCAGTATTTTATCATGCTTCTGTAAAAAATGAAAATTATTTTACTGGGCGCAAAAATTTCGTTTTTCAGCAAGATCAAATCAACTATCACCATAGACCATCCCAAAGGTCTTACTTGGCACTTTATTGAAACGAAAGCTATAAAAATGATTACTACAGTAGACTAATCATGCAGACTAAGGCATAGCCTAGTGGTGGGAAGGGGCTGATGCCTTCCCACCCACCCAAGTTCAAGGCATGGTACTTGCAATTTGGGTTTGTTGCACCAATTATACTGTAGGGGGTTCCGTTACAGTCTTTCTGTCAAAAAATACAGTAGCCTAATCATGTTAACACATAAAATAGTAGGGGTAAATGTTGGGTTGTCTCCCAACAAGCGCTTTTCTTTCATGCATTTTAGCTAGGCATGATGATTTCAATGATGCTTGCATAAAAGATAAGAATTGAAAGATAATGGGAGCATCATGAAACACATGTCAAGCACATTTAAGCCTAACCCACTTCCTATGCATAGGGATTTTGTGTGCAAACAATTTATGGGAACAAGAATCAACTAGCATAGGAAGGCAAAACAAGCAAAACTTCAAGACTTTCAACACATAGAGAGGAAACTTGATACTATTGAGATGTGTAGAAGCATAAGTTCCTTCCTCATAGTAATTTTCAGTAGCATCATGAATGAATTTAACAATATGACTATCACATAAAGCATTCTTTTCATGATCCACAAGCATACAAATTTTATTACTCACCACATAAACAAACTTCTTCTCATCAATAGTGGTGGGAGCAAACTCAACAAAATAACTATCATGAGATTGAAAATTAAATTCATGATGACAAGTTTCATGGTTATCATTATTCTTTGTAGCATACATGTCATCACCATAATCATTATAGGTAGGAACTTTGTTATCATAGTCAATTGAAGCCTCATCCAAAATGGTGGATTCATCACTAAATAAAGTCATGACCTCTCCAAATTCAGTTTCATCATTATAATCATCATAAATAGGAGGCATGAAATCATTATAAAAAAATTGCACATCAAATCTTGGGGGACTAAAAATATCATCTTCATCAAACATAGTATCCCCAAGCTTATGGCTTTGCATATCATTAGCATCATGGATATTCAAAGAATTCATACTAAAAACATTGCAATCATGCTCATCATTTATACCAAACATTCTATTGAATTCTTCTTCTATCTATTGAGCACAATTTTCATTTCCATCATTTTCACGAAATACATTATAAAGATGAATAATATGATGCAACCTCAATTCCATTTTTTGTAGTTTTCTTTTATAAACCAAACTAGTGATAAAACAAGAAACTAAAAGATTCGATTGCAAGATCTAAAGATATACCTTCAAGCACTCACCTCCCCAGCAACGGCGCCAGAAAAGAGCTTCATTGACGGGATGTGACTGCCGCTTACCTAACCTCCCCGGCAATGGCGCCAGAAAAGAGCTTGATGTCTACTACACAACTTTATTCTTGTAGACACATGTTGGGCCTCCAAGCGTAGAGTTTTGTAGGACAGTAACAATTTTCCCTCAAGTGGATAACCTAAGGTTTATCAATCCGTGGGAGGCATAGGATGAAGATAGTCTCTCTCAAACAACCCTGCAACCAAAAACAAGAAATCTCTTGTGTCCCCAACACACCCAATACAATGGCAAATTGTATAGGTGCACTAGTTCGGCGAAGAGATGGTGATAAAAGTGTAATATGGATGGTAGAAATATATTTTTATAATCTTAATAAATAAAAGCAACAAGGTAGCAAATAGTAAACGGACACAAAAACGGTATTGCAATGCTTAAAAATGAGACCTAGGGTCCGTACTTTCGCTAGTGCAATCTCTCAATAATGCTAATATAATTGGATCATATAACCATGCCTCAACGTGCAACGAAGAATCACTCCAAAGTTCCTATCTAGCGGAGAGCATAAGAAGAAGTCGTTTGTAGGGTACGAAACCACCTCGAAGCTATTCTTTCCAATCGATCTATCCAAGGGTTCGTACTAAAATAACACCAAATAATTGCAGATTTGTAATACTCAATCCAACACAAAGAACCTCAAAGAGTGCTGCAAGATTTCTACTGGAGAAACAAAAGACGAGAACGTGCATCAACCCCTATGCATAGATTACCCCAATGTCGCCGCGGGAATCCGCGGGTTGAACGCCAAAACACATATCAAGTGAATCAATATGATACCCCATTGTCACCACGAGTATTCGTATGCAAGACATATATAAAGTGCTCTCAAGTCCATAAAAGTATTCAATCCACTACCAACGAAATCTCAAAGGGAAAAACTCAATTCATCACAACAAGATAGAGACGGGAAAACACCATATGATCCGACTATATTAACAAAGCCCGCGATACATCAAGATCGTGACATCTCAAGAACACGAGAGAGAGAGAGAGAGAGATTAAACACATAGCTACTGGTACAAACCCTCAACCCCGAGGGTGGACTAATCCCTCCTCATCATGGTGGCCGCCGGGATGATGAAGATGGCCACCGAAGAAGATTCCCCCCTTCGGCAGGGTGCCGGAACGGGGTCTTTATTGGTTTTCGGTGGCTATAGAGGCATGCAGCGGTGGAACTTCTGATCTAGGGTTATTTCTGATGGTTGCTCTATTTATAGGATTTTCTGGCATTGGTTTCACGCGAAGATGGGCCTCGAGGTGAGCACAACCCACCGGGGCACACGCAAGGGGGGCCAGGCGCGTCCCCGTGTCTTGTGTTCTACTCCTTCACCTTCTGGTCCTTCCACGAAGCTTCCGGGGTCTTTTTTGTTCCAAAAAAATCATCAAAAAGTTTTAGCTCATTTGGAGAACTTTCATTTCTGCACAAAAAAACAACACCATGGTAGTTCTGCTGAAAACATCGTCAGTCCGGGTTAGTTCCATGCAAATCGTACCAAAACCATATAAAGTTGTTGTAAATATGGCATGAATACTTCATAAATTATAGATACGTTGGAGAAGTATCAGAGCCCAATCGTCGATCGTTAGGCGTTTGGTATCTAAAGGCAACCCTAAATACGTGAAGGGGAACTTGCCCACTTTGCAGTTGAGCAAGTCCACGATGCACCTGCCCTCTTCCGCGTCCAATCCCATGGACATAACTTCACACTTATGGAAGTTGATCTTCAGCCCGGACATGAGCTCGAAGCTAAGGAGAAGGGCTTTGACCGTGGCCACGCCGGGATGGTCCAGCTCGAACAGCAGTGACGTGTCATTGGCGTACTGCAAGTGGGAAATCCAGGATGTGCCACCCGCGGATGAAAGCAGATTGTGCTCGGCTTATCGTGCATTGCGCGATTGGGACTAGACGAGTTGTGCACACTTTAGCACAAATCTTGAATGGCACGTTGATGAGCTCGGTGGGTCTATACTTGCGGATGTTGTCCGCCCCCGCCACTTTGGGGATCAACGATAGAACACCATAGTTGAGCCTAGCGATTTCTACCGAACCCCGCATAAAGCTGTTGTACACCTCGAAAATGTGATCGCGGAGCAGGGGCCAAAAGTGTTTGAACATTGCAACCAGCCACCCGTCCGGGCCCGGTGCAGTGTCCGACTTCATGCTCATGAGCGCGTCGTCAATTTCCTTGGGGAGGAACGCAAGTCCCAACTCCGCTTTCTTGCTGTCAAGGACTAACTGAGAGGGCAACCTGAAATCCGAGCGCAAACCAGCCCTTTGGTCCTCGTTTGTCCCCATTAGTTGGATATAAAACTCATAAACGTGTTTCATTATATTCACTTGGCGCAACAGCAACCCATGTTCTGATTGCAACGAAGGATCGCACATTTCCGACATCTACCATTAGCATAGGCATGAAAGTACCTGGTGTTGGCGTCCCCTTTAAGATTCCACTTGATGCCGCCCCGGTGCCTCCAGTATTCCTCCTCGGCACGAAGTAGAGCTTCGACTTGCGCTTCCATGGCATAGCGGTGCACCCATTCTTGCTCTGAGAAGGGCCTCTCATCAGCCGGGGCGTCGAGACGCGCGATTTCGTCGACAAGACTTGCCCTGAGTAGCTTGTCGTCTCGTCCTTGGTTCGCGCCCCATCCCTTGAGGCTCGCGCGGAGGCGGCCCCTGCAGCATTCCAGAAATGAAGGAAATATGCCCTAGAGGCAATAATAAAGTTGTTATTTATATTTCCTTACATCATGATAAATGTTTATTATTCATGCTAGAATTGTATTAACCAGAAACTTAGTACATGTGTGAATACATAGACAAAACAGAGTGTCCCTAGTATGCCTCTACTTGACTAGCTCGTTAATCAAAGATGGTTATGTTTCCTAACTATAGACATGTGTTGTCATTTGATGAATGGGATCACATCATTAGAGAATGATGTGATGGACAAGACCCATCCGTTAGCTTAGCACTATGATCGTTGAGTTTTATTGCTATTGCTTTCTTCATGACTTATACATGTTCCTCTGACTATGAGATTATGCAACTCCTGAATACCGGAGGAACACCTTGTGTGCTATCAAACGTCACAACATAACTGGGTGATTATAAAGATGCTATATAGGTGTCTCCGAAGGTGTTTCTTGAGTTGGCATAGGTCAAGATTAGGATTTGTCACTCCAATTGTCGGAGAGGTATCTCTGGGGCCTCTCAGTAATGCACACTACTATAAGCCTTGCAAGCAATGTAACTAATGAGTTAGTTACGGGATGATGCATTATGGAATGAGTAAAGAGACTTGTCGGTAACGATCTTGAACTAGGTATGATGATACCGACAATCGAATCTCGGGCAAGAAACATACCGATGACAAAGGGAACAACGTATGTTGTTGTGCGGTTTGACCGATAAAGATCTTCATAGGATATGTAGGAACCAATATGAGCATCCAGGTTCCGCTATTGGTTATTGACCAGAGATGTGTCTCGGTCATGTCTACATAGTTCTCGAACCCGTAGGGTCTGCACGCTTAATGTTCGATGACGATATGTATTATGAGTTATGTGATTTGATGTACCGAAGGTTGTTCGGAGTCCCGGATGAGATCACGGACATGACAAGGAGTCTCAAAATGGTCGAGAGGTAAAGATTCATATATTGGAAGGCCATATTAAGACATCGGAAAGGTTTCGAGTGATTCGGGTATTTTTCAGAGAACCAGGGATTTACGAGAATTCACTCGGGGAAGTATTGGGCCTTATTGGGCTTTAGTGGAAAGGAGAGAAGGGCCACAAGGGGAGGCAGCGCGTGCCCCATGGGCTGGTCCGAATTGGACTAGGAGGGGGCGGCGCGCCCCTCTTTCCTTCCCCCTCTCCCTCTCCTTCCTTCTTCTCCTACTTGGACTAGCAAAGGGGGAAACCTACTCCTACTAGGAGTAGGAATCCCCCCTTTGGGCGCGCCCCTTGAGGCCGGCCCTCCTCCTCCTCCCCTCCTTTATATACGGGGGAGGGGCACCCCATAGACACACAAGTTGATCTTTTAGCCGTGTGTGGTGCCCCCTCCACAGTTGCACACCTCGATCATATCGTTGTAGTGCTTAGGCGAAGCCCTACGTCAGTAACTTCATCATCACCGTCACCACGCTGTCGTGTTGACGAAACTCTCCCTCGGCCTCAGCTGGATCTAGAGTTCGAGGGATGTCACCGAGCTGAACGTGTGCAGACTGCTGAGGTGCCGTGCATTCGGTACTTGATTGGTTGGTGAGGGAGTCCTGGATTAAGGGGTCCTCAGGCGTCTGGGCTATGTGACATGGGCCGGACTAATGGGCCATGAAGATACAAGACAGAAGACTTCCTCCCGTGTCCGGATGGGACTCTTCTTGGCATGGAAGGCAAGCTTAGCATGTAGATATGAATATTCCTTTCTCTGTAAACCGACTCTGTACAACCCTAGCCCCTCCGGTGTCTATATAAGCCGGAGAGTTTAGTCCGTATCATAATCATATAGGCTAGACAATTAGGGTTTAGCCATTACAATCTCGTGGTAGATCAACTCTTGTAACCCCTATACTCATCAAAGTCAATCAAGCAGGACGTAGGGTATTACCTCCATCAAGAGGGCCCGAACCTGGATAAAACATATGTCTCTTGTCTCCTGTTACCATCGATCCTTAGACGCACAATTCGGGACCCCCTACCTGAGATCTGCCAGTTTTGACACCGACATTGGTGCTTTCATTCAGAGTTCCTCTGGTGCGTCGACAACAGGATTGATGGCTCGCCATGTTATCAAGGACGGTATCACTTCCGGAGGAGCCCTGGCCTCAGGACAAACCCTCCGGCTGGGTAGCTTCACCATGGCCGCCCATTCGGCCTTTAAGCCGATGATGACTTCCCAAGTCATCGAAAATCATCTCTGTGTGGACTCCGAATACTCCAAGCAGATGGATCCGACGGATTTGTCGTCCTTAAACGAACTCCTGGATCGCATCGCCGCCCTGGGAGTCGCTACGGACTTTGATCAGATTGGGCTTAAACCCGATCAGAGAAATCAAATCTCCGCCGATCACCCATCTGATAGCGGTCATAGAGGAGAAAGCAACAACAGCTCTTCCCCTATACTGAAAACCCCTGTTCAAGAATTCATCCGATTAACCAGTTAACTTGTCGATTAATCCCTACTCGTAGGGTCACAGAGTAGCCGATAAACTAAAAAATCACCCGATTAATTGATTAAATGGCCGATTAACTTGTCGATTCACTGATTAATCCCCTACTCGCTAGCCAACCGAGCAGCTACCAGTTAACGATTTCCTCAACAATGCTGAAAACAAGCTATGTTCGGATTTCCGAGCTCATAGAGCCGGATACTCGTCTGTGGGGTGACACTCCCGGTCTTCCAAACTTCGAATCGGACGTTGAGCCTAAGGAATCATTGGACATCCCGGATCCCGAACTAATAAACTCGGAATCATCCGGATTTAATGCCACCCACCCACCAAAAGCAATATTTGCCAAGCAATTTCGGTCCCCCAGATATATGTGACCTCATGTACGTATGGCAGCAGCCTCAGGAAACAGTCCATCACTTCTGGGCCAAATTCCTCCTTGTCAAGGAGAAAGTTAAATATTGCTGTGACAAGGACGCGATTTTAGCATTCCGCAATAATTGCACGGACAAAGGAATCCTGTACGCCCTCAACCACCATCGCATACTACACTTCGCTGACTTGGCAACCATAGTAGAGAAGTACTGCGCAATGGAAAGCGCCTGGAAAACTCAGACAACTCGCTGGGAACCATCGACCTTCACGCCACCTCCCTGGCGGGCAAAAAGGGTGCACCCTCACGGGGCACCTGACCCCGTAGGCAAGAAAATCAAATCCATTACGGGACATGGCACCGTTCTTGAAGGATGGCTTGATAGGCCATGCAAAATACACACGACACCGGATACCAAACCAACCCACAGCCTTAGAGCATGTTGGATACTCCAGCAAGTAGCCAAGAGCCGCGAGGATATCCTCACCAAAAATACCTCAGAGGCACACTTTCCGGAAGACGACGGCCTCATAGTATTGACGGTCTTCGAGACTTTCGCTTCAAACAATCGGCGTAAGAGAACACTCCCTGACCTCAACGAAGTATGCCAAGTCGCAACAATAAATCCCTGGAATGACACGGCAATAACTTTTAATGCCAATGAGGAACCAAAATTCCGGTCAGTTCGGGCACCGGACGCCTTGGTCCTCAACCCAATTGTGGATGGCTTTCGACTCACTAAAGTGCTCATGGACGGCGATAGCGGATTGAACCTCATTTATGAGGACACACTCAGTAAAATGTAAATAGACAGAAGCCGCATCTAGCAAAGTAATATGTCCTTTCAAGGAATCATTCCCAGTCGGGAAGCAAGATGCGCGGGAAAAATTAAGCTCGACGTGGTATTTGGCACACCGGAGAACTATCGGTCTGAAAAGATAACCTTCCAAGTGGCCCCTTTCAACACTGGATATCACGCCCTGTTAGGGTGGGACGCATTCACGCGCTTTCAAGCCATACCTCATTACGGGTATATGAAGCTCAAGATGCCTGGGCCCAACGGTATTATCACTCTCGCCAGTGACCCGGACATAGAACTCCGCGCTGAAAACAAAATAGCATCTCTGGCCCTCGAGGCACTATCAGATGTAGGGTGGAACCCTAGATGGCCGATCTTTCACGAAAGGAGCGGATCCCGCGATGAACACGAAGAACACAAGGGGGAATCACGAGGGGAAACATGAGACAAACACTCAAACCAACAAGATTCGGTCACACATATCCTAGATCCTCGAAACACAAAGAGATACACGATTCGAATTCAACAAAGGACGATGCAAGAGGTAACTAGTTCATCTCCGTGAGGAGGTCTTGAGGGGTCCTCCCATGAAGGGGTCTTGAATCCAAGGTGGATATTCTCCAAAGAGGTAGCGGTCCCTCGCAATGGACTAGATCCGGATGGATGAGCGAAGTTCTATCTCACATATGAGCTAACACAATGCTAACCCTAACTAGAAGGAGGAGGGGGTCTATATATAGTGCTAGCCCATGAAGGGTGTAGCGACCCGACCTCAAACGGTCAAGTCTCTGTGCTTCAGTGTCATCCCTACATCGGTAATGCTGACACACACAATACTCAAGGATTTATAACAGAGTAGAAATCACACACTTATTACATTGAATGTCTAAAAAGAGAACTCATTACAATAAATATGGCTTAAGGCAATCTAATACGATAACAGCGGAAGGCTTGGAAGATAAAGTGAGTCCATCAACTCCAACGACATAGCTGAGCTGCACGGCAATGACCTAACGAACCTTACTCCTCATCTGAAAAGTCTGCAACATAATACGTTGCAGCCCGAAAACGGGTCAGCACATGGAATATGCTGGCAAAATAACACAGTAGAGCAAGAACAGAATAATGCTATCACTACATGCATATTTGGCTGGTGGAAAGCTCTATGGTTATAGTTTTTGTGAAAAGGCAATTTTTCCCTACAACAAAGGAATAGATTTTATTTAACTATCATGGTAGTTGAAACATCATTGAGAAGGTTCCTCCGACTCAATCCCAAGTAAAGTAATTAACAACCCAGCAATATTATTTAATAGTGATGAGATACTGAGGATACTCCAAGTACTAGATACTAAAGATGTCCATAACCGGGGACATGGCTAACCATGATTACTTTATACACTCTGCAGAGGTTTGCACACTTTTCCCCATAAGACTCGATCTCCTCCGTTGGATTTCTCGCACTACATGCTGTTTAAGAAACAGATGACCGAGACACAGTCTTTCAGAAGCTTTAACTCCTTACTCTGGGCAGACCATACCAACCTACATCCCTCTACCTGCTGATCCACCTCTTCGGGAGCGTCACGCAACTTACTCAACTATGCTAGAGCCCATAATAGCTTGTGGCTGCACACGGAAGTTTCTAGCATGAAAATATTTCAGCTCCCTTTGAGCCTGGGTGGCGGACCTTAGGATGATCACACGGGTACTCTGGGATATCCTAGGACAACACTGGATTCCCCAGGTGCCCAACAAACAATCCACCTAGATGTGTATTTAAGTTGCCACCTTAAGTTGAACCATTAATTAATAATCTCACGTCTGTCATGGATTCACTCACCCAAACCACGTCTACGAGCATAGCATAACAATATAAGCAATACGTAGAAGTAACTCCCAAGGTTTGAATATAACAGGGCAATAGGTTCTACCTCATCAACTACTTCCCAGCCCACATGTTAATCACATCCTAATCATGCAATGTTTGAGGATTGGAACTAATGCATAAAAACTGGGTATGGAAGGAGTATGATCAATGTGCTACTTGCCTTGCTGACGATCCGCAAAACCTAGGGACTCGTAGTAGCACGCTTCGCACTCTGGGTGTTCTATCGCAAACAAATAATAGCATACATAAGCAATCAAACAAAGAAACATAGGTAAATCTCAAATAAGAAGATCTAACCAGAAAGTTCAACTTAAGAACTCCGGTTTGCGAAAAGAATCAAATCAAACGGAGCAACGAAACTCAAACTGCGAAAGAAACAAGATCCATTTACTAATCTGGACTAAGGTCAAATTTTACAGTACCAAAATCTTGTTCAAGTTGATTAAACATAAAGAGGGTTTCGAGACGAAGATCTAGGCGCTTGAATCGCCTGATTTTGATAAACGAGCGAAAAGATAAACTGAAACAAAAATCGGATCTGAAATCGCGATTGAAAATAATCGCGGAAAATCCGAGAAAAAGAAAACTGACGAACAGGCTAATGAACGAACGTTCATTGTCTGTAACTAAAGAGTGAAAGCCGTTCGTTAAAATGAACGTACGGACGAACGTCCGCAAAGTAACTAAACCGAGAAAAACCAGCGAACCGATCTAAAAAAATGAACTAGGGTTTCTAAAAAAATGGATCGGCGGCGAGGCGTATACCTCCAACAAGGCTCCGGCGAGGCGGGGCGGCTCCGGTGAGGCGGGGCTGCGGCGGCGCGGTGCGCAGGCGGCGGCGGCGCCGCAGAGGCTGCGGCGCGGCGGCAAAGGCGGCGGGGTTGGGGGGTCCGGTGGCGGGTATTTAAGGAGGGGGCTGCTTGGGGAAGGGGCAAGCGGCGCGGGAGGCGGAGTCCCTGCCGGACTCGGCGTCGGGCAGCCCTGGCGCTCGCGCGGTCTCCTGGAAGGAGACGGCGGCGCGGGCTAGCGGGTCGGCTCGGCTGGGCTTTGGCCCAGTCGGGCGCTGAGATATTTTTTAAAATAATTTCGCCGGAACTTAAATAAATCCCAGAAAATAAAATAAAAATCTAAAAATGCCAAAAAAAAATTCACCGCCCAAATAAAATATTTAGAACGAGATGAACACTTTCTTGGCCCTAAAATGCAGTTTTGAAAAACATGCAATTTTTCTAATGCAAATAAAATAGCAATAAACTCCGAATAAAATCAAATATTTGATTTTAGTATTTTTCCTCCAATATTTCAATTATTTTGGAGAAGTCATATTATCTCCTCTCATATATTTTAATATGAAATATTTTCGGAGAGAAAAATAATTAAAACCAAAATCCTCGTTTCAATATTTGATAGAATTCAAATATGAAAACAAAGAAATCCCCAACTCTCTCCGAGGGTCCTTGAGTTGCTTAGGTATTCAAGGATCGAGAAATGAAATGCAATAAAATATGATATGCATGAATGATCTATGTATAACATTCCAAATTGAAAATTTGGGAAGTTACAAAGGGGTAAGTGAGAGGGGGGATACATGGGCCCTTGGCCCGATCTTTGCGCCCAGGCAGGAGCTGGATGTCCGGGCTGGGGGCCGGATGTCCGGCGGCTCACGAAGAGCCGGATGTCCGGGATGGACTTGGCTGGCTTCGGTTGCATTCTGTGAAGAGGGGCCGGATTTCCGGGCGAAGGGGCCAGATGTCCGGGGCTTCAGGAGGAGCCGGATGTCCGGGGCATGGTGCTAGATGTCCGGGCTATCGGGGTCGCTTCCGGAGCACTCTGTATAGGAAGGGGCTGGATTTTCGGGGGTCGGGCCGGATGTGCGGGCTGGTCCGGATGTCCGGGTGGGGGCCGTATGTCCAACCGCTGTAGCAGCTGGCTCTTCTTCCTTCTCCTTCCTTCACTCCCGCACACACTTGGCCTTGGTCCTTGGGCTCTCCAAGGTCTACTCGGGTGTACCTGAGTATGCACAAGGTCCACGCTTGAAGTAGCATCCATGTCTTACATGCGGAAAGGGGATATTTGGAAAGGAGCAAGTTCACCTTAGGTCCAATGGCGTATGCTCGAGTGTACATGGGGATGATCGTAGGATGCTCCGCATCATCTCCCCTCCCTTGGGAAAGATCTGACCTCGGATCTAAAACCTCATCACCATGGAAACGGTTGTCGTGGACGGACTTGTAGTTGGATGAAGTGGAAGACATGGCACAATCCAAGTACTCCAAGGTGTCTCCCGAGTGCTACACATGCAAAAAGAGCAAACACAAACAACAATCGGAAATACAATGGTTAGCGCACACAAGGTGTCCATCATGTAAGAATGATACCGTGCAGCAAGATTGTTCGTGGCAAAGCACATGAAGCTTATCAAGATGATGTAGAATGATATGTGATACGTCTCCAACGTATCTATAGTTTTTGATTGTTCCATGCTATTATATTATCTGTTTTGGATGTTTATGGGTTTTATTATGCACTTTCATATTATTTTTGGGACTAACCTATTAACCTAGAGCCCAGTGCCAGTTTCTGTTTTTCCTTCTTTTAGAGTATCAGAGAAAAGGAAAATCAAACGGAGTCCAATTGACCTGAAACTTCACGGCACTTATTTTTGGAACGGAAGCAACCCAGAAGACTTGGGGTGTACGTAAGGGAAGCAACGAGGAAGGCACGAGGCAGGGGGCGCGCCCACCCCCCTGGGCACGCCCTCCACCCTCGTGGGCCCCTCGAGGCTCCCCTGACGTATTTCTTCCTCCTATATATACCAATATACCCTAAAACCATCGGGGAGCACAATAGATCGGGAGTTCCGCCGCCAGAAGCCTCCGTGGCCACCAAAAACCAATCTAGACCCGTTCCGGCACCCTGCCGGAGGGGGAATCCCTCTCCGGTGGCCATCTTCATCATCCCGGTGCTCTTCATGATGAGGAGGGAGTAGTTCTCCCTCGGGGCTGAGGGTATGTACTAGTAGCTATGTGTTTGATCTCTCTCTCTCTATGTGTGTTCTTGAGGTGGTACGATCTTGATGTATCGCGAGCTTTGCTATTATAGTTGCATCTTATGATGTTTCTCCCCCTCTACTCTCTTGTAATGGATTGAGTTTTCCCTTTGAAGTTATCTTATCGGATTGAGTCTTTAAAGATTTGAGAACACTTGTTGTATGTCTTGCGTGGGATACCCATGGTGACAATGGGGTATTCTATTGATCCACTTGATGTATGTTTTGGTGATCAACTTGCGGGTTCCGCCCACGAACCTATGCATAGGGGTTGGCACACATTTTTGTCTTGACTCTCCGGCAGAATCTTTGGGGCACTCTTGGAAGTACTTTGTGTTGGTTTGAATAGATGAATCTGAGATTGTGTGATGCGTATCGCATAATCATACCCACGGATACTTGAGGTGACATTGGAGTATCTAGGTGACATTAGGGTTTTGGTTGATTTGTGTCTTAAGGTGTTATTCTAGTACGAACTCTATGATAGATTGAACGGAAAGAATAGCTTCATGTTCTTTTACTACGGACTCTTGAATAGATCGATCAGAAAGGATAACTTTGAGGTGGTTTCGTACCCTACCATAATCTCTTCGTTTGTTCTTCGCTATTAGTGACTTTGGAGTGACTCTTTGTTGCATGTTGAGGGATAGTTATGTGATCCAATTATGTTATTATTGTTGAGAGAACTTGCACTAGTGAAAGTATGAACCCTAGGCCTTGTTTCAACACATTGCAATACCATTTGTGCTCACTTTTATCATTAGTTACATTGCTGTTTTTATATTTTCAGATTACAAAAACCATTATCTACTATCCATATACCACTTGTATCACCATCTCTTCGCCAAACTAGTGCACCTATACAATTTACCATTGTATTGGGTGTGTTGGAGACACAAGAGACTCTTTGTTATTTGGTTGCAGGGTTGCTTGAGAGAGACCATCTTCACCCTACGCCTCCCACCGATTGATAAACCTTAGGTCATCCACTTGAGGGAAATTTGCTACTGTCCTACAAACCTCTGCACTTGGAGGCCCAACAACGTCTACAAGAAGAAGGTTGTGTAGTAGACATCAAGCTCTTTTGTCGCGCCGTTGCCGGGGAGGTTAGCGCTTGAAGGTATATCTTTAGATCTTGCGATCGAATCTTTTAGTTTCTTTTTTTATCACTAGTTTAGTCTATAAAAGAAAACAAAAAATGGAATTAAGTTTGCCTCATGCACTTCATCTTTTTAATATCTTTCGTGAGTATGATGGAAAGGAAAATTGTGCCAAAGTGTTAGAAGAAGAATGCATTAAAATGTTTGGCACTAAATCTTTGAATGATGAGCATGATTGCACTCCTTGAATATCCATCATACTAATGATGATTGCACTAGTTATGATGAAAATGTCTCCTATAAACATGTCAATTTTTGTGGAGTGCATTGGGTTTGCAATTACACATCAAATAAGGAAGATAGATATTGCAAGAGGCATAAGAATTTAGAAACTAAATTGTTGCAAGAAAGGCTAGATGTTTGTGTTGAAAATTTAAATTTTCTTGGCCGTACTTGTGAACTTTGCAATGAACATGGTCATTTAACCATCTGATGCAAATTGTTTCATGATCTAATCATTTCCAAAAATTGTGATGACTTGATTTCTCTTGCACATCATAATGAACTTAGTTTGCTTATGGGTTATGAAGAAATGAAATGTATAACTAACTATCTTCCAGTATTTGCCCGTGATAAACTTCTTGGTTTTGATTTAGAGGAAATTTATATGTATTGTGCGGTGAATTGTATTGAAAATCCTTATATTGCCAATTACATAAAGAAAAAAAAATAGAAGATGAAGAGAATACTAATGAAAGGGAAGAGACTTCCCGATATCTTCCTATTATTTCTTATGATGAATCAGGTAACGAGGAGGAGCCTTCCATTCAACCAATATCATTAATAAGGAACTCCAAAAAGAGGGTTGAACCCACACATGAGGTGAAGAAGAAAAAGAAAAGACGGAGAAGCAAAGGTAAAAAGGTATCTCTCCCAAATGATGTTGCTCCTATTACTCCTTGTGATGATGATAATTGCTATACTATTAGTGCTATCCATACTATTAATGATGAAAGTGATTATGCTTATGATATGAAAAGGCCCAAGCTTGGGGAAGCTATGTTTAATGAAGATGATATTTGTAGTCTCCCAAGTTTTGATATGCAAATTTATTATGATGATAGCATGCCTCCTACTTATGATGATTATATTGATGAAAGTGGGTTTGGAAGAGTGCCAACTTTAGGAAGTAATGATCCCACTATTTTGGAGGATGTTGAATCTTATTATGATAATTTTGAAAGTGGATTTGGAGAGGTCATGACTTTATTTAGTTACCTTGCTGTTTTTATATTTTCAGATTACAAAAACCATTATGTACTATCCATATACCACTTGTATCACCATCTCTTCGCCGAACTAGTGCACCTATACAATTTACCATTGCACTGGGTGTGTTGGGGACACAAGAGACTCTTTGTTATTTGGTTGCAGGGTTGCTTGAGCGAGACCATCTTCACCCTACGCCTCCCACGGATTGATAAACCTTAGCTCATCCACTTGAGGGAAATTTGCTACTGTCCTACAAACCTCTGCACTTGGAGGCCCAACAACGTCTACAAGAAAAAGGTTGTGTAGTAGACATCAATATGCAAAGCGTTCATGGGAGAAAAAACATTCATTATGCACACAAATGTGTTGTGAATATGATCAATGCAACCACGGTGCAAAATGATGTCATAGTGAGACGGTTTATCTAGCATGAATATGGTAATGGATGCTCAATATGAATAAGTTATCATGCAATTGATGGTAGGAAATATGATCATGATGTATGAATATGCCATCAAGAAAGATCACAACAAATTTGCTAAGAAAGTGCGCAAGCTCATGTATCATGGATGACATGGAAATAGATGCAACAAGGCAATCATAATGTGGGTCAATCCATGCATAAGACGCAAATTTGTTATGGGTGGTGTTGTACCATAGCTCGATGTCGTGGCACTCCTCAACTTGAAGGTCCATAGGGTCCATCTCCAATGTTGGTCCTCCATCCGATATATGTATCATGTAGACAAAGAAGAAGGAAACAACAATGAAAGAGTGACCCATCCAATATGCATATTTGAAGATGGCTCAAAGGGAAGGAGTTCACCTTTAGTAGTTTCTCGAAAATGTTGGTTTCGCACATCATGTACGCCTTCACATAACCAATATGTTCCATGATAGCACCGCCTTGTGAATCCCTCAAAATGAAAGAACATGGCAAACACTCGGAAAAACAAATGAGGTTAGCGGAGGTGCAAAACCTATCATTCGTGTCGTAAGATACCCAACAAGTGTATGCATCATGCTCATCATTAGAAAGGACAAGGGGGTATTTCATAGTATGGAGGCATAAGATGCGAGAACAGCCAAATACAATAGGCTCAATCAAACAAGCATGCATCACAAGTAAGGTGTCAAAGTCTCCGATATCAATAAGCATAGTATGCTTGCACTCACTACAAGTGGATATGAGAGAAGTAACTAATGGAGACAAGAGATAATGATCAAGACAAATCAAGTGAGAGGCATGAACATATATGTCACCAACCCAAGAAAGCGAGTAAGAATGGAACATGGGCCATGCGACAAAGCATGCAATCATAGTGATCAAGTCAAGCAAGCTAGTAGTGCAAAGATGCAACGTACTGGAAGGAATCATGTCAAGCATGTGATACGTCTCCGTCGTATCTACTTTTCCAAACACTTTTGCCCTTGTTTTGGACTCTAACTTACATGATTTGAATAGAACTAACCCGGACTGACGCTGTTTTGAGCAGAATTGCCATGGTGTCATTTTTGTGTAGAAATAAAAGTTCTCGGAATGACCTGAAAATCCACGGAGAATTATTTTGGAATATATAATAAATACTGGAAGAAAGATCCACGTCAAGGGGCCACCACCTGTCCACGAGGGTGGGGGCGCGCCCTACCCCCCTGGGCGCGCCCCTGCCTTGTGGGCCCCCCTGACGCTCCATCGACCTCAACCTGGACTCCATCGCGTTTTACGATACGGAGCCGCCGCCAAGCCTTAAACTCTCCCGGGAGGGCTGATCTGGAGTCTGTTCGGGGCTCCGGAGAGGGGAATCCATCGCCATCGTCATCATCAACCATCCTCCATCACCAATTTCATGATGCTCACCGTCGTGCGTGAGTAATTCCATCGTAGGCTTGCTGGACGGTGATGGGTTGGATGAGATTTATCATGTAATCGAGTTAGTTTTGTTAGGGTTTGATCCCTAGTATCCACTATGTTCTGAGATTGATGTTGCTATGACTTTGCTATTCTTAATGCTTGTCACTAGGGCCCGAGTGCCATGATTTCAGATATGAACCTATTATGTTTTCATCAATATATGAGAGTTCTTGATCCTATCTTGCAAGTATATAGTCACCTATTATGTGTTATGATCCGTTAACCCCGAAGTGACAATAATCGGGATACTTACCGGTGATGACCGTAGTTTGAGGAGTTCATGTATTCACTATGTGTTAATGCTTTGTTCCGGTACTCTATTAAAAGGAGGCCTTAATATCCCTTAGTTTCCATTAGGACCCCGCTACCACGGGAGGGTAGGACAAAAGATGTCATGCAAGTTCTTTTCCATAAGCACATATGACTATATTCGGAATACATGCCTACATTACATTGATGAACTGGAGCTAGTTCTGTGTCACCCTAGGTTATCACTGTTACATGATGAACCGCATCCGGCATAATTCTCCATCACCGATCCATTGCCTATGAGCTTTCCATATATTGTTCTTCGCTTATTTACTTTTCCGTTGCTATTGTTGCAATCACTATAAAGCACCAAAAATTTGCTGCAGATATTAAGTTTCCAGGTGTGGTTGAATTGATAACTCAGCTGCTAATACTTGAGAATATTCTCTGGCTCCCCTTGTGTCGAATCAATAAATTTGGGTTAAATACTCTACCCTCGAAAACTGTTGCAAACCCCTATACTTGTGGGTTATCAAGACTATTTTCTGGCGCCGTTGCTGGGGAGCATAGCTCTATTCTTTGAGTCACTTGGGATTTATATCTGCTTATCATTATGAAGAACTTGAAAGACGCGAAACAAAAATTTATTCCTCAACTACGAGGGGAGGTAAGGAACTGCCATCTAGCTTTGCACTTTACTCACCTTCTGTTTTGAGTAAGCTTGCGACACCTACACCTGCTATTCATTCTGATATGTCGCATGTTATTGATGATGCCACTTCTGCTATGCATGATACTTATGATGAAACTACTTCTATGCTTGATACTACTATGTCACTTGATGAATTTCTTGATGAACAACCTGCTAGGGCTAGAGAGAATGAAATTATTGAAACTGATAATATTGATGAAAGTGATGATGAAAACTCTCCCCTAGATATGAATTACCTATTGTGCCTGAGGGCTATGTTATGGATGAAGAAACTGCTAGAGATTTACTTGCCTACAATGATAGGAGTGATCTTAAGAAATTATTAGCTAAGCTGAAACAAAAAACTTTGAATGCTAGAATGAAATATGATCCTGCTTATGCTACTTCACCTATCTTTGTTATTGATAAGGATTATGATTTCTCTGTTAATCCTGAGATAATTACTTTAGTTGAATCTGATCCTTTCTATGGCTATGAATCTGAAACTGTTGTGGCACATCTTACTAAATTAAATGATATAGCTACCCTATTCACTAATGATGAGAAAACTCGCTACTATTATATCCTTAAGATATTTCCATTCTCATTAAAGGGTGATGCTAAGATATGGTTTAACTCTCTTGATCCTGGTTGTGTGCGTAGTCCCCAGGATATGATTTATTACTTCTCTTCTAAATATTTCCCCGCTCATAAGAAACAAGCTGCTTTAAGGGAAATATATAATTTTGTGCAAATTAAAGAAGAGAGACTCCCACAAGCTTGGGGGAGGCTTCTCCAATTACTTAATGCTTTGCCTGATCATCATCTTAAGAAAAATGAAATACTTGATATCTTTTATAATGGACTAACCGATGCTTCCAGAGACCACCTGGATAGTTGTGTTGGTTGTGTTTTCAGGGAAAGAACACCAGATGAAGCTAAAATTCTATTGAATAATATGTTGGCTAATGAAAAAAATGGACACTTCCTGATCCAATTCCTGAACCAACTCCTAAGCCAACTCCTAAGAAAAGGGGTATTCTATTTCTTAGTCCTGAAGATATGCAAGAGGCAAAGAAATCTATGAAAGAAAAAGGTATTAAAGCTGAAGATGTTAAGAATTTACCTCCTATCGAAGAAATACATGGTCTTAATTTACCGCCTGTTGAAGAAATACATGGTTTTAATCCATCACCTATTGAAGAAATAAATGGTCTTAATAACCCGACACAGGGGCTGTTATTGATTGCACCAAAGGCAATGTCACTTTTCATGTTAATGGCAATGAGCATACGGTACACTTTCCGAGGAAACAACCTCAAGTTCATAGTATAAACTCTATTAGAAAAATTCCATCGATTATTTTTGGAGGTTTTGAATTTCCTCTTCTATTGTCAAGAAGAAATATGATATTCTTGTTGTTGGGGACATGCATATCCCCATTGAGGTAACCTAGTGTTATTCGAAAATTCTCCGGTTCCATGTTACTCGGAATGAGTTTGTTAACAAGACCTGATCAACCTTGTTAGTGGATTCCTTTTGATGAGCATGAGATGGATGAATTTAGAAAACACAACTCTCTGTACCCTATTTTTACTTTCTGTTATTAATATTAAATAAAGCAAAAATAGTAATTTCTGTCTGTTTTCTGAATTATCAATGCAATAAAAAATACCCCGAAAATAAAAGTTCTCCAAATGCCCTGAAATTTAAATATGATTTTTTCTGAAATATTTGAGAATATCTAGCACTGAGAACACAGCAGGGGGAGGAAGCACCTAGCCACGAGGGTGGAGGGCGCGCCCTACCCCCTAGGCACGCCCCCTGCCTCATGGGCCCACGGTGGCTCTCCTCCACTTATTCCAACTACCACACACTCCTTCTTCCTCCCACAAACATCACTAACCAGCTCAAACCCAAGTCCAAGCTCATTTTGCTGCCATTTTCGGTCTCCTTGCTCAAAGCACCTCTCACAAAACTGCTTTGGGGGATTGTTCCTTGGTATGTGACTCCTCAAATGGTCCAATTAGTTTTTGTTCTAGTACTTTATTCATTGCATATTTTTGCTGTTTAGGTGACCCTGTTCTTGAGCATGCATGTCAAATTTATATGGTCAAAAGTTGTTTTGATGCATGATATTGCCTCTAGGCACTTGTAGGAGTAGTTTCTATCAATTTTGTTGAGTTTGGTTCACTTTTATTTTGAAGTTACTAAATTTTCAGAAATTTTTCAGAGGAAGAAATATGTTTAGGAAAATGTACCAAGGCGGTCCTTCAAGGTAGCAAGGACCCAGGCTCGCAATACGCGATGCCGACGAAGAACCACCGAGGGAAGCTCAAGTGCGGGCTTGTGAATGGCCTTTAGAGGACTTTATGGATCGAGCAGGAATCAAGGAAGAATTTAACGCATATGTGCGTAATGCTGATCTTGAGAGCTTCGAAGCAGATAAGTGTCGCCAGTACCACCATCTCACTGATTCCTTTGTGAGCAGGTTTGAATTTTCATCATCACGCAACTCTCAAACTATCCTGTTTGATCTTTATGAAAATTCTTATACTATGGACTTAGAGGATTTTAACACTGCTTGCGAACTTCCACAATGAGGTAGTCCTAATGAACCTCGCAAATCTGAATTTAGAGATTTTCTTGCTAGTATAACAGTGGGGGAATCTAGATATATAACCCAAGCTACCATAGGGAGCATTCATTTTCCTGCTACACATTATTTTGCTCTCTTCATAGGTAGGTGCATAAATGGTAAGGATGAAGCATGTCACATGTGTGTCCCTGACCTCGGTGTCCTCAGGAGTGTTGTATTAGGAGATAGACATTATAATTTGGGAGCCATTGTTGCACGTAGGTTGCATAATAATAGATTTAATGGAGATTTCTTCGATGGAATTTATGCAACACGTCTAGCTAATTTTCTTGATATACCCATACGTGGGTATGACATTGAGTTGCCTCCTATTTATTTAGATTATGAGGCCATGGTTCGTCATCAGTTTGTTGAGAGGAACGATCGGTCCCTCCAGTACCGACTAATATTTGACAGACGACGCACCTATCATGTCGCTCTCCCTGCTCCTGCCTTCTTCGACTTTCAGGCAAAAGGGAGATATGTTATAACCAAGGAGGAGGCGGACGAGTATAAGAGGAGGACGGAGACGACCCGTCTCCAAGTGGTAGCTCACGAGGCAATAGCTGCTGCATCTTAGTAGGACCCCAACTATTACTTTGGATATCCGCCAGGCCAGTCGTGGCCATAGACCAACTTAGGCAAAGAGCCTAAACTTGGGGGAGTACGTATTCCTCACCGACATTACATTCATGTTCACACGCTCATTGCTAGTTGTCGATGCTCATACTTTTTCATTGTATCATCCATGCTAGTTTATTTTCCTTTTTTATGCTTGTGTGTTTAATAAACCTTGAGGAAAACAAAAAATCAGTTGTAGCTTTTGATTAGTTTACTTTCCATGCTTGTAGTAGTAATTAAAAAGAAAACCCAAAAAAATTTCTCGTTCTTCTTTTGCTTGTTGGGAGTTTTCCCGTGTAAATAGTTTTATTTTTTTTCTTGTTCTTTGGAGGTCGATAGGAGAAGGCCATAATTAAAATGTTAAAGTGGCTCTTATATGCATTATTGTTGATCTAACAAAGAGCCCATATTACCTTGTCTTCTCTCTTGAATTGAATGCTTGCAGATTCCAGCTTAGTCCAATGCATGTGCACTATTATAATTATCCACACTATTCGGTCGTGCAAGTGAAAGGCAATAATGATGATTATATGATGAATTTATTGAGATGAGAAAAGCTGGTATGAACTCGACCTCTCTTGTTTTTGTAAATATGATTAATTCATCATTCCTGATTTAGCCTATTATGAATAAACATGTTTGCAATGACAATTAGAGATTATAGTTGCTTATGACATACTTAATTAGCTAGAAGCTTATAATGGTTTACCTTGCGTGCCAACATGCTATTAAAATGGTTGCGATATGGTATGATAGGGTGGTATCCTCTTTTGAACGATTCGAGTGGCTTGACTTGGCACATGTTCACGCATGTAGTTGAAACAAAATTAACATAGCCTCTACGATATTTATGTTCATGGTGCATTATATTCTACTCATGCTTGCATTCGGTGTTGATTAATTTTAATGCATGTTCATGACTGTTGTCGCTCTCTAGCTGATCGTTTCCCAGTCTTTTGCTAGTCTTCACTTGTACTAAGCGGGAATACGGCTTATACATCCAATTCCACAAACCCTAAAGTTGTTCCATATGAGTTCACCATACCTACCTATATACGGTATCTACCTGCCGTTCCAAGTAAATTTGTATGTGCCAAACTCTAAACCTTCAAATAAACATTCTATTTTGTATGCTCGAATAGCTCATGTATCAACTAGGGTTGACCGTATCTTTCATGTTAGACGGGTTATTCTCAAGAGGAGTGGACTCCGCTTCTCACTCACAAGAAAATGGCTGGTCACCGGGATGCCCAGTCCCATGCTTTATGCAAATCAAGTCAAAATAACTACAAACAAAACTCCCCCGGGACTCTTGTTAGTTGGAGGTACTCGTTGTTTCAAGCAAGCCATTGATTGATGCTTGTTGGTGGAGGGGGAGTATAAACTTTACCATTATGTCTGAGAACCGCCTATAATGTGTGTAGCATGGAAGATATCTCCATCTCTTGGTTGTCATGTTGACAATAAAGTATACCGCTCAAAATATTATTCATATCTGTTTCAAAAACCGAGCTCTGCCACCTCTACAAATTCCTGATTCCTTGTGCGAAGGGCCTATCTATTTACTTTTATGTTGAGTCATCATCCTCTTATTAAAAAGCACCAGTTGGAGAGCACCGCTGTCATTTGCATCCATTACTGTTAGTTTACATTGAGTATGACTTGACTGGATCTCTTTTACCATGAATTACAATGTCTAGTCAGTCCTTGATCTTTAAAAGTGCTCTGCATTTATGTTTTGCGGTCTCAGAAAGGGTTAGCGAGATACCATCTTGTTATATCATATCATGATTGTTTTGAGGAAGTGTTGTCATCCGAGATTTATTATTTTTGCTCGCTAGTTGATTTTACCATTGATATGAGTAAACATGAGACCTAAATGTTATTGTGAATATGGTTAGTTTATAATCTTTGCTGAAAACTTGAATGCTGGCTTTACATATTTACAACAACAAGAGCAAACAAAGTTTGTAAAAGTTTTTCTTTATCACTTTCAGTCTATCAATTGAATTGCTTGAGCACAAGGAAAGGTTTAAGCTTGGGGGATTTGATACGTCTTCGTCGTATCTACTTTTCCAAACACTTTTGCCCTTGTTTGGACTCTAACTTGCATGATTTGAATAGAACTAACCCGGACTGACGCTATTTTCAGCAGAATTGTCATGGTATTATTTTTGTGCAGAAATAAAAGTTCTCGAAATGACCTGAAAATCCACGGAAAATTATTTTGGAATTTAAAACTATACAGAGGCTAGCCAACTCGCTCTCAGAGAGCTCCCTCGATTTCCTGCTTCGTTGGCCGTTGGATCATGGTCAATTTGATCTTTGACTTCGTTTGGGCCGTTAGATGCTCGCTGGTGGTTTTGACCGCGTGGTAAGTCTACATGGCCAATTAGCGGTGGGCTCGTGTTCTGTGCCTGTTGGCTGGGTGAGCCGTTTCGAGGTGCGGGTGCGCCCTCTCCCCGCACGCCGCGTGCGCGTCGCGTCATTTGCGGGGGCGTGGGTAACGCTGCCCTCGAAACCCCCCTCGGCCCAATCCAATCGCCCGCATGCCGGAACCCTTCCTCCCTCCTTGATCTCTCTCCCTCAGCCGCCACGAACACTAGCCCCTTTTCCTACGATCCCGCGGTCGCTGCCCTTGCTCCATCCGACCTCCCTCGTCAGCCGCCGCCGCAATGGCTCCTTCGTCCTCCGACTCTGTCTCCCCAATTCATCCTCCATCCCTTTCTGCTTGAGGTGCTCATCGGCCCAGGTCGTGAGGAAGCCGCGTGAGGAGGAGCCCAGGTCGCGAAGCCGCGTGAGGAGGAGATACCTCGCCCGAGAAGCTGTGGGAGGAGGGCCTCAACCAGAGAGGAGCGGCTGCCAGCCATGTAGTTGGCTCAGGTCGACGCCGTCCTTGGCGTCCGGGCCGCGGCAGACCCTAGCGCCATCCTTCAGGAGTCTTCACGACCTCCAGGTGCGCATGTGAGTCCCAACCATCTCACTCTCTCTTTCTCCCGCACACTTTCTCTCTCTCTCTCTCGTTTTGTCTTTGAGGTTGCAGATGCGAGCACTAGCTGTTTGTAAAAATGCTAAGTAGGACTGCTTAGAGGAGTACAGTATGTGTGTTTGAGAGAGAGAGAGGGATGGAAAAGATGTGACTGGAACAAGTAGAGAAGAGTAAACTGCACTGGATCCACATACTTTCTCCAGCTCCCTTCAAAGCTAATGTATTTGGCCCCACCACTTTATATACACCAAGAGATAAACTGTCAATTTGTCGTATGCTTTCTTATGCTGTAATGGGTCAATAGATTGTACGCTTGAGCTGCTAATTGTCAAATTTAAAAAAGTATAAGAGACAAGATAAATTGCAATCTTGCATTGTCTACTCCTCTATTGATGTGGCTCTTGGTTTCTGAAGCTTTCAGGATTTAATAATGAGTTATCTTGGGCTTCATTGGACAAATGATCTACCTGGAGCATTGATACAGGTGAGTCTTTTATTTGAAACATTGCGACCATTAAATTATTTTGGGCTGCCCTTTAATGTCTGTAGCAAATGAAAGCGTGGTGTGTTTGTTTTGTCTTTCCTTTCGAACCCTCAAGTTAATGCCCACTTTTCCGAATGTAAGCTTGATTCAGCTTTATTTCATTCTTTCTATGTTGCATTGGTCTGCAAATAAACCATGGTTTGTTTCATAAAAATCGATTCATAAATGTAGGTAAATTATTGATGCATCTGAGCTGCTCTATCTTATTGTTCATCTACTGGACTGGTTTTAGTTGATAATAAATTGTTCTCTATTTCAAAGAGCAACAACACGAGATTGTGTGCTGTCTTGCTCCACGTGCATGTCGTTGCCCTCATTTCCCCTCTGATTTGGCTTGCTTTACCTTGAATGAAGTTGTATACTTTCAACTTTACAGAATTATATCAAGTTCGCTTTCAACTGTACATGGCTACACCTGCAACATGATGCATTTCTCTTCCAGTTTATTGAATATGTGAAGTTGTATGTTCAACTTTATACAGAGTTATATCAAGTTTGCTTTCAACTATACTTGGCTACACACATGTAACATGATGTGTTTCTCTTCCAGTTTATTGAGTATAACTTTAAGGATTGAATGTTCTATCTGGTCCTGCCCTATCACTCATTTAATTGTGTGTTAATTTACTTACAAACTTCCGACTGTACAGCATACAATGCGCCAGGTTCTACTGCAACAGCACGACATACAAAGTCATGGAGGAGAGGTGTTCAGAGAAAGAGTTATACATGTGCCAGGTTCTGAAGGTATGTGATGTAATTGGATATTTTCAATTGCAAATCATTCCCTAAGATTGTGCTTATTTCTGATCCTTGTCCTCTGACGCTCATTTTGTATGTAGTATGAGGATCCGGTGCGACAGGAAGCAACTCTGAATATGGTTCCTGTAGATGAACTTAAGGAGAAGGCGCTTATTTCACTGGCCAAGGTTTTTGTTTCTGCCTCTGCTTTTCATCCTGATGTTCTCAATATTTCTACATAACCATGTTTCTTTGAACTTACCGATAAAGGAAAGTTATTGTATTTTACTATTATAAATCTTGATTTAACACCATGGCTACTCGATACTTTTGTTGATGTAATGGTGTGGATTGCTATATAAAGTTCTATGTTTGAAGAGATGTGTTGTCAGAAATGTGTTTTTGTACGTCCTGGCATGGTTGTTGTCCATAATTCAGTGATGAAGTAATTATCTTAGCTACACGGTGAATCTCGATAATCTCCCAAGGAACAAACTTGTGGCCCCTATATTTTTTATTCAAATTGGTGCAAAATGTACTTTCTAGAAGCTCAAAATAATAATATCCATACCCATTATAACCTGGATGTTAGTTCTCTTTTGTTCACAGAAGCAGGGAATCAATCTTGATAAAAGTAATCATCTTATGTGATGAATTATTTCAGGAATCATCTTATGTGATGAATTATAGCCTTGGTGATTGTTCTGGAGCTCTAATTGGCCGATGGACTTTTAAATGTTTCCCTGCAATATTCGTTTCTTTGCCTGCAAGTGTTTTTTCTATGAGCTTGCTCTTATACTGAATGTTATCTAGGCTCATGTGTATAAAATAAGGGTCTCGGTATGCAAATAAATCTCGACACAGTGGACTTGGTTCTTTTACATTTCTGAAGTATCTTGTGCTTTATGTTATGATTTCTTTTCTTATTTCTCACTGTGACTATGTTCGAAGATCAAAACACATCACGCCACTTGGTCCATGTTGTGCGCTCCATATTTTTTCTGTACCTTCAGCTTGAAAAACGGTTGCCCATAGCCTACATGTTTTCAGTTTCTACTTTGTATTATCGCCATGTCTCATTGAATAATAGAAGGCAATCAATGAAGGATATTATTGTGAATAATTCGGTGTTAATGCTCATAGGTGTGGAGAGTCGACCACGGCGAGCTTGGCTAATGTCAACACGTGAAGGTGAGTTCCACCCAATCCCTTTTCACTCCTCTCTCTCTCTCCCTCTCTAATTCCATCTAACTCTGCAGCTCGGCAAGCTTATGCAATGTGCTCTGTTTCCATATTTTTTATTGTTTTAAATAGATATCACTCAGGAGAGCATGTTCTTTAGGTTAGCATTACTGTGAAGGACCTATACCTTCCTGTTTAATTGATTATGTTTGCACAACATGTATTTTCAAAATTAGTTGTTCATGTGCGAAGAATTTTGTTAGTTTTTAGTTTAAAAAAGGTATACATTGGTTCCTAATTTGACCCAAGCAGCCAAAATGGATGGATATATTTTTTGGGGTGTTCTAAGGGAAGCAGGCCCTCTGTTACAGCTTGCTAGCCATTTTTGTTTGTGAATACGCAAGGGTGCCTTGCCTTCTCTACTCTGATGTTTCGGGTATTTGATAGCCTTGCTGCACACGTTTTGTTTGAGTGATGCGTTCTTAACTGAAATGTCTTTGTGATCATACTGACATGTTATATTTTGTCCTCAGCTGGGTCAAGTACAGAAGACGAAACACAAGATTCAAGATCACTCTCCTGTATGTGATTATTTACTCATTTCGAGCCATTTTGCAACCCAACTTGACTTCTTTTATTTTGTGATCTGAGCTATACACACCAAAATTAGCCCACAAAGTTTGAACCATATCTGAACATGTTAGATCACTCTCATGTATGTGATGATTTACTCTATGGAGCCATGTTATGACCTAGCTTGAGTTCTTTTAATCGCGATCTGAGCTGCAAAATAAAAATAAAAATAAAAATAGTCCACGTAATTTGAACCATATCTGAACATTTTAGTATCTGAATACTGAAATTACCAAACATGATCTTCACTTCGCCATGTGTGACACCACTGAGTACTTTAACTAAGCTAACTGTAGTAATATTACGTTTTACATGGCTATGCAAGTTAAAGGTTCTAATATAGTGTACGTTTATCGATATTTTGTGTTATACTGATTAATATACTTCACATATAAGTTTTAAGCTAAGAGCTCCTAATAATTGTTTCTCCTCTTTGCAGTTGCCATTTTAGTCATATTTTTTCTGAGATAAAGAATAATATTGAGATGAATTTCCTTTCCGATGATGAGATTGGGTATGCCTATGTTTTGTATTTTTTTCAGTATTATTTTATTTCAGGCTTCAGTAAGCTGAGAGAGCTAACAAATAATATGGTAAACAATTTCTATCAAGTGGGTGAGCTCCATTTTTCAAGGTAAGTCAGGTGACAGCCAAAAAAACAAGGAGATGAGTCTCTTATCAGTTGATTTGATCTTATCCAGGTTCTATTTTCTTTCAGGCCATGAGTTACGATGTCTTGGTTAGAGCTACTACATTCAAAGAGTAAATCTGTTTCGTTGTACTGAATTTATGTACATTGTATGAAAAAGGTGCATGTGTTATGCCATGTAGAATTTTCAGCTGAGCAATTGTGTAGACTTACAAAGCTATCATGACAGATGTTAGTGATTTCTGTATTGGGGCCATGTTACATCTCTAGGGTTGAATTAATGGCTAGAAATTCAGACTTACATAGCTGAAAACAGGGTTGCTCGAAGCAAACAAGCTGCCTATTCAGTATTTTTAACACTCATGGAAAAGGTATATGCTCTTCCTAAATTCCAAATTATTATTATATCACATAACTGAAAGTGCATTAGACCAATGGTGTTATCAGAAATAAATTTCTGCCCCATAGCTGAACCGTGTCTTTTCTCAGTGTGTATATATGTTAGAGATGTGTATGATTCAGATAATTTTCTTCATTTGTTAACTTTACCAATGTATGGCTGACATGCTTCATTATGTTATATCACATCTGAAAGTGCAGTACGCCGGTGGTTTATTAGAATGGATAATTTCAGTCAAATAATAGAGTTCTTTTCTTCGGTGTATATACAAGTTACAGATGTGCATGATTATGTTTATTCTCTACATTTGGTAAATTCACCTATGTATGGCTGACATACTTCTTCAGGTTATGTTTCTAAAGCTCCATGCTTAATCATCCAGAATGTTTCCAAGTGACTGCTTTACACATGGGAGACTAGATGCATGGAGGAGTTCAGAGAAGCTGGTGTTATGTTACATATGGTCTTCAAGCTGATGTTATGTTTCTTCCATGGTTTGTATATTTGTTGCAAAAACATAGTACAAGAAAAAGATCTATGCTCATGAAGATGGCAGAAGGGAACTACATGTGGAACAAGAACCACCAGAACTGACCAGTTGGGCGTCTGGATAGTGGTAGTGCACAAAAATTGCTTGCTGTATAGAGTCAATGTTATCCACTACTAGCCCACTCGCTGATTTTTATGTTATGAAATTATAGTTCAACCATAGTATGTATTTACACTCCCGCTGTGAGATTGTACTATATAAATCATGGGAGGACAAAGTAGGCCTTTATATGCAAATAACTCCTTGTTGAAATGAGTAACTTGAGCCATTTGGCACAACAGGTCTATTTTCTTACTTGCAATAATGTGCTTTGCCTTTTATTCTACCTTCTGAAAAAAGTTTGTGAGTCATGACACAAGAATTCTCTATTGTTACTATAACTAAATATAATATGAACTGCAAAAACATCTTATATTTAGTTACAGAGGGAGTAGGTGTTTGTGCCTATAAGAAATGCTAACTTGAAATCCAACAAACAATGACCAACCTACACTAAAGTAAAACTCTGCAGACACAAAACAAATACTAGACAACTTAAATGGTTTCTAAGCACTTTTTTATTAGAAAACCGAGTCTACTATTGAATTCTATGCTCTAAGGATTGCCTACCAAGGGGGTTATTTTTTTAGTATAACTATATCTATGCTTGTTTTTCATCTTAACCTTTTCAGATAACTGCATGCTCATGTATATATTTTGAAAGAGAAGTCTTTCTTAAATTTTCATATAAAAAGGGTTACAATTCATTCCTTTTGTTTACCATAGGCACATAGGTTAGCCTCAATTTATTATGATCCTTTTGTTTAGAGTAGGTGCAGAACCGAGACATACCCACATTGTGAGAGCTGATGATGATTCTATTACTTGCCGCCTGCAACGTTTATGTCTCTGTAAACAGCATAACTAATGCCATATGGTTTCCAATGTGACTAAGATCTAAACTATTGATGGGTGTAGTTTCTAAAGCACAGAGTTGCTGAAAAATGGAAATATTTTCAACGGGCCATGATTTTGAATGGGACTTTGTGCTACCAAATTATAATGTGTATATACATCTCATTGTAGATAACAAGCCACTTTTTTCCGCTAAAAGCGATTAGATTTGTTACCATATGTGCTTGCCCACAACTAAACAAAGTAAAACATATATTTTCTTTTAAATGGGACTCTATGCTACCAAATTAAAATGTGTATATATATACATCTCATTATAACCAACAAGCCACCATTTTTCTTGACTAAAGGAGATTAAATTTACTGCCACATGTACTTGCCAAAACTAAACCAATTAAACCATGAATTTCTTTTCATCGTGCACATGAAATGTTTTCAATATAACATGATTTAACACATCGGTTTTCTACTACCAATATCGAACATGTCCTTGCAAAATGAAACTATTTTCATCGACGACATGGCTTTAGCGGATCTCTGCGCCATTTGGCGCAACGGTTCTTGCAGCATGAAACTATTTTCATCGACAACATGTCTTCAACGGGTCTCTGCGCCATTTGGCGCAACGGGTCAACTAGTATATAATAAATACTGGAAGAAAGATCCACGTCAGGGGGGCCACCACCTGTGCACGAGGGTGGGGGGCGCGCCCTAACCCACCTGGGCGCGCCCCCTTCCTCATGGGCCCCCTGACGCTCCACCGACCTCAACCTGGACTCCATATATTCACTTTCGGGGAGAAAAAACCAGGGAGAAGGATTCATCACGTTTTACGATACGGAGCCGCCGCCAAGCCCTAAACTCTGTCGGGAGGGCTGATCTGGACTCCGTTCAGGGCTCCGGAGAGGGGAATTCATCGCCATCGTCATCATCAACCATCCTCCATCACCAATTTCATGATGCTCACCATCGTGCGTGAGTAATTCCATCATAGGCTTGCTGGACGGTGATGGGTTGGATGGGATTTATCATGTAATCGAGTTAGTTTTGTTAGGGTTTGATCCCTAGTATCCACTATGTTCTGAGATTGATGCTGCTATGACTTTGCTATGCTTAATGCTTGTCACTAGGGCTCGAGTGCCATGATTTCAGATCTGAACCTATTATGTTTTCATCAATATATGAGAGTTCTTGATCCTATCTTGCAAGTCTATAATCACCTATTATGTGTTATGATTCGTTAACCCCGAAGTGACAATAATCGGGATACTTACCGGTGATGACCGTAGTTTGAGGAGTTCATGTATTCACTATGTGTTAATGCTTTGTTCCGGTACTCTATTAAAAGGAGGCCTTAATATCCCTTAGTTTCCATTAGGACCCCACTGCCACGGGAGGGTAGGACAAAAGATGTCATGCAAGTTCTTTTCCATAAGCATGTATGACTATATTCGGAATAGATGCCTACATTACATTGATGAACTGGAGCTAGTTCTGTGTCACCCTAGGTTATGACTGTTACATGATGAACCGCATCCGGCATAATTCTCCATCACCGATCCATTGCCTACTAGCTTTCCATATATTGTTCTTCGCTTATTTACTTTTCCGTTGCTATTGTTACAATCACTATAAAACACCAAAAATATTACTTTTGCCACCGTTGCCTTTTACCACCGTTACCACTACTATCATATTACTTTGCTACTAAACACTTTGCTGCATATATTAAGTTTCCAGGTGTGGTTGAATTGATAACTCAACTGCTAATACTTGAGAATATTCTTTGGCTCCCCTTGTGTCGAATCAATAAATTTGGGTTGAATACTCTATCCTCGAAAACTGTTGCGATCTCCTATACTTGTGGGTTATCAGCATGTCATGTGTGCAAATGGTGGGCATGAATAATGCACAAGACATATCACAAGCATGAAGGCAAGATATAAGCAAAATATCATCAATGTATTGGCGAGAGGCCATATGTAAATAGCAATGGGACATCATGACTCTCCCAACACAACAAACATCAATATCATGTGGCACAAGGAAAACATGGTAATAGTAACAAAGATCTCCACCAAGCATGCAAATACACATAGAAGTAGTATAATGGTGAATCATGGGTAAATGCACGCAAGGGTCACCATTGCATGGCAAAATCATAGAAATAGGCATAGCATGCAAAGTGAACACGATAGAATGGGTATAAGGTGACAAGTGGTAAATAGCCCATAGCCGTGTGAGAGACAAGTAAAAGGAATGCGCGAAGTCGTTGCACGAAGAGGACGGTGGTAAGAATAGTCCACGGGATCCCAAATCGTCGTTGCTCTCAAGAGCTCGTTTCATCAACTCTTGGGATTGAGAGGTTGACGAGTATACGTGAGTACCTACACAAAACAAAGACAATGGGAAAATTGTGTGTGCATGGTATATGTACACATCATCCATCATGATGCGCACGTGCATGTGTTGGTTAGCACAAAATAGCCAATGCTCAAATAAATGAGATGCGTGATATAGAAACATGTCATCCATCATGAGAGGTTTGTTATTATGTATAGCATAATGGAGACTCAAATTGTGTTATGCATCATGAGAAATATGTAGAGCATTGTTATTCATGGAATGCATATGGTGCACGGAATTATGGGAATCATGCAAAGTATGGAATGCATCAAAATCTCCTAATATGTATGAGGAAACTATGGGGGTCTCCTCATGATTATTAGTGAAAATATAGCATGGAGAATATTGACAACATTCAAAACAATGCATATTTGGAACAATGTGATCATGGCATGGCATAGTAGATGAATTGCGCAAATCATGTAAAGGAAGCATAGAAATATCATCGCATGAAAAACAAAAGCCAATGACCATCATCTCGTCATATATGCCATAAGTGCAAATGGGATTTATTTTAATGGGGCATGCATAGTTACTATGTTGAGATTGAAATGATGCAATATGGGAGATCTCACTCATAGCATATGACAAGTTCAATGGATTGTCAAACATGACGTGACCAATAGAATTTTCACATGATATCCTATGGAGCATAGCATCACAACTAGGCAAATCAACATGCTTATCATCATATTCATCATAAATGGGTGGCATATCGAAACATGACATAGTATGCGATGAATCCATAAGGTGGTCATCATCATGCAAGCAATCATTTGTAAGATAGTCCACTAGTGGGGCAAGTGAAGTACCATGAGCTATGTTACCTTTGGAGAATCGCTCATGTGTTGTAGGTGAGGTGTCGAAGACCAAGTCGTGGTCAACTTCATCTTGATGGAACCATGTGGGGTTGCATCATCGTCCACCATGGCCGTCGTCGTCTCCGTTGGAGGTATGGACTCGTCGAGGATAGGCATGTCGTCATGTAGGATAGCTAGCACCAAAGAAGAAAACACACTTGGAGTAGAGGGTAAGTCATTAGAAATCATAGTGGCCTCACGTGATGTGTCAACTACCTCACTCACTAAGTGTTGTGGCTCACTCACTCCCTCTTGGATGCTCTCACTCGTATGGTTGGTGGATTCACTCAAATGGCTCTCAACCTCACATAGGATGTGTGGCATGCTCTCAAGTGTGGGGCTAGTGGTGGTCACACTCATCCTCTCATAGGAAATGCACTCAGTGTCACATATGGTGGAGTCACTCATATCACTCATGGGGTGGTGGCTCTCCTCACATGGCAATTGGGGCATCTCGTCATATGTGGGTGCCAGAGAGATGTAGGTGCAAATGTCTCCATGCTCAATCATTTCGTAGTCATAGCCGTGGATGAAGGCTGAAGATGGCACATCATCACTCTCCTCTAAGACCAAAGATAAGGTCTCATGTGCGGTCTCATAGCTTGACTCGGAGTATGAGTCCAATATGGGTGCCGCTTCATGTTGTTGAAGAGGTTCATGCTCATCATCGTGGTCGAAGGGGATGTCCCTTACTTGACCTTCTTGTCACCGTCTTGTTGTTGGAGGCCCATATGATGTGGCACCTCGTAGCTCGTCTCCATGACCGAAGGGAAATTCCCATGCTCGGCCATCTTCCTTGAGGGGCTTCCGAAGATGGAAGTGTCGCCCTTGCTTGTAGGTGGTCGCCTTGTACTTGATGATGTTGATGTAGGCGAACTCTTGGGAAGTAGGCGAAGATGCCTTGATAGCACTTAGCGAAGATGCCGAAGTGGCGGTGGTAGTAGCCGTAGCGTCTTGTTGGTGGTGCTTGTCTCATGGTCTTCTCTTTTGCTCATGAAGCTTGGCCGTAACTTTATGTAGAGCTTGTTGGGACTTGTAGGTAGGCGCATATCGAGCATCTTCATGTTGATGGTGTCGTTATCGTACTTGAGCTCGATGGAGTTCGTCGTCGCGCACATGTTGCTTGGAGGTGACTTGCTCTTCATGACGATGTGGATCACGAACGTGATGATGGTTGCCATGTAGATGTGGACGGTGACGAATTGCGCTTGCATCGCTTGGGCGCTCCGAAGATGATCGACTTGCTCACCGTCGCCTTGAGGACAATGAAGGGGAAGAATAGTTGATCAACAAGGTCCGAATCTCCTCCATCTTTGCATCTTTCTCCTCCTTTTGTGCGGAACTCTTGTTGTCGAAGTAGTCCCTTCTCTATAACACCCACAATGCGGCTATATCTCCCATGTGTCGGGGCACAACTTAGAGGCATATCCGCATGGTAGGCATGTCGCAAGAGGGGTAATCTTTACACATCCCATGTACTGAATAAGAAAGGGATAAAGATTCGGCTTACAATCGCCACTTCACACAATACATAAATATAACATACATCATCCAGAATACAATCAAGGTCCGACTACGGAACCAAAATAAAGAACGACAACCCCAAATGCTAGATCCCCGATCGCCCCAACTGGGCTCCTCTACTGATCATCCGGAAAAGAAACATAGTAACGGCCCGAATTCTCGTCGAACTCCCACTTGAGTTCGGTAGCGTCCCCTGCACTGGCATCATCGGCACCTGCATCTGTTTGGAAGTATCTGTGAGTCACGGGGACTCAGCAATCTCACACCCTCGCAATCAAGACTATTTAAGCTTAAAGGTAGGAAAGGGTAGTGAGGTGGAGCTGCAGCAAGCACTAGCATATATGGTGGCTAACTTACGCTAATGAGAGCGAGAAGAGAAGCAAAGAACGATCGAGAAGCTAATAGTGATCAAGAAGTGATCTTGAAGCTACTTACGTTCAAGCATAACACGAGACCGTATTCTCTTCCCGGACTCCGCCGAAAAGAGACCATCACGGCTACACACACGGTTGATTCATTTTAAATAAGTTAAGTGTCAAGTTCTCTACAACCGGATATTAACAAATTCCCATCTGCCCATAACCGTGGGCACGTCTTTCGAAAGTTCAAAACCCTGCAGGGGTGTCCCAACTTAGCCCATCACAAGCTCTCACGGTCAACGAAGGATATTCCTTCTCCCAGGAAGACCCGATCAGACACGGAATCCCGGTTACAAGACATTTCAACAATGGTGAAACAAGACCAGCAAAGCCACGCGAATGTGCTGACAAATCCCGATAGGAGCTGCACATATCTCGTTATCAGGGCACACCAGATAAGTAATCCATACAACTAAAACCAACCCTCAAGTTTCCCCGAGGTGGCGCTGCAAGGGGCTCTAGTTTGGACCAACACTCAGAGGAGCACTGGCCCGGGGGTTTAAAATAAAGATGACCCTTGAGTCCGTGGAACCCAAGGGAAAAGTCTTAGGTGGCAAATGGTAAAACCAAGGTTGGGCCTCGCTGGAGGAGTTTTATTCAAAGCGAACTGTCAAGGGGTTCCCATAGCACCCAACCGCGTAAGGAATGCAAAATCAAGGAACATAACACTGGTATGATGGAAACTAGGGCGGCAAGAGTGGAAAAAAACACCAGGCATAAGGCCGAGCCTTCCACCCTTTACCAAGTATATAGATGCATTAAAGTAAATAAGATATAATGATGATATCCCAACAATATCCATGTTCCAACATGGAACAAACTTCAACTTCACCTGCAACTAGCAACACTATAAGAGGGGCTGAGCAAAGCGGTAACATAGCCAAACAACGGTTTGCTAGGAAAGGTGGGTTAGAGGCTTGACGTGGCAATATGGGAGGCATGATATAGCAAGTGGTAGGTATCACGACATAGCAATAGAGTGAACAACTAGCAAGCAAAGATAGTAGTGATTTCGAGGGTATGGTCATCTTGCCTGCAAAGTTCTCAGAGTTGACAAAAGCTTGATCCTCGTTAGCGTACTCAACAGGTTCCTCGATCACGTACTCGTCTCCCGGCTCTACCCAAAGCGAGAACACAAGAAAAGGACCAACAATCAATCACGGTGCAATGCATAATCAACATGATGCAAAACATGGCATGACATGCGGGATGCGATGATTTCGGTCGAAATCGATATAAAGATCACCGGAATCGGATGCACGGTTTGCAAATGGCAAGCAAAACAAGAATGGCACAATTCTGCGATTAACAACATGATGCCATCTAGAATGCAACAAAAAACTAAGCTACTGCACTCCAACATAGCAATGAAGCATAGGGCAGTGATGCACTCAAGATTCTTGACAAAACATGAACACTGAGCTACGGCTAAAACACACTAGAACAAGTTGAAACAAGCATGGCAAAAGTGCAAAAGATATCAGGTTCACAGACTTAGTGAAAATACTAACATGCCAGAAAATAACATCAGCAAGCCATGTTTAGAGCAAGCAAACAACATGCTACAAGAACATATCATGGTATGAAACACTAAATGCCTATAACAAAAGTCCCTTACTGACCATGAGCCAAAATGGCACAGAAGATATGATGGCACCCATGTAAGCATAGCAAGTTTTATTAACAGTTTCAGACTTAGCAGAAAACAGAGCATGGCATAAACAGAGTTATGAAGGCATCTTTGCGAGCTCAAATCACTCACCACAAGGCATTGCATGACAAGATAATCATACTAGCAGCAATAAGACATGTTCATGAAGCTAACCATGGCAAGAGCAAGTTCATAGCATGCACGGATCAACAACAACAACCATGGCAAAATTGATTAACATGTTAACATTCTGCCAGGAACATTTTATAGCAAAAGTAGATCAAGATTAAGACATGCTAGGGCACTCCATAATTACAAACATGGGCATGGACAGATATAGCATAACCATATGTCCAAAACATCCTTACTGAAGGTACTCAAAACAAGCATGGATCTCACTGGAGCATCATGTTTACATGGCATAAAAAATTACAGCAGAACAAGGACTTAGCAAAATCCTAAGTCCCTGAAATCAGCAATATCACGAAGGCTACTTTGCATGTTTGTGCTAGTCACCACATTGATCACACAAATACATGGTAAGCACCTTTGTAAAGATGGCATGGCATAGATCAAAACACATGTAGACCTCATGCCCATTTGATGCACACAACAAATGTGACAAAAATGACAAATCACCCTAAACTGATAAGTAACAGGAGCAAACAATTTATAGCATTTTCGCATCGATGATTTGGGCATCAATATGTACTCAAACAAGCATGTCACAATGGAATGAAATGAAGAGAATCTTCCAATGAACATTTTGATATATCATGCGCATGAAACGGAGCTACGGTCATGGAGTAATGGCATGATGAACAGGGCATAAAACCATTACAGAAACTAGGACTTAGAGATATTTGGACCTCGGGTGAACAGATCTAGGGTTCGTCGGCGCGCTTCCCGAGGATCACCGGAAGGTCACCGGAGAAGGAGGTCACGGTGGTCGGGGTCGATGGATCCGGCCGGAGGTGAGGGAGAGGGAGGCGGCGCCGTGGAACAGGGGAGGCGGCGCCGGCGAGCTTCAGCTGCGCGCGCGGCCGAGGAGGATACGGAGGCGGGTGGCGCGACACCGGCGGGAGGGCGGCAGGTGGCGACCGGGGAGGACGCGGGTAGGCGGAGCGGTGGCGGAGCCGGGCGGCGTTGCGCTGGGTCTCGGGCGGCAGGAGGCGGCCGACGCGCGCGGGCCTGACTCGGGCCCCACGGGCCGCGGTGGCGGAGGACGGCGGTGGGCCACTTGGCGCCCTCTGATTGGCCGCTGGCGGTGGCGCGGCTTTGTCCGGTGGCGGCCGGATGTGTCCAATGGCGGCGGAGATGGATCTAGGGTTTTTGGACCCGGATTTGGAGGAGGGGTGCACATATTTATAGCAAGGAGGAGGTAGGAGTGTCCAAATGGAGTGTAGTTTTCTACCACGTGATCGTCATCCGACGGCGGAGGACATGGAAGAGGTTTGGATGGGTTATTGGGCCATTTTGGAGGGGTGTTGGGCTGCAACACACACGAGGCCTTTCCGGTTACCCGGTTAACCGTTGGAGCATCAAACGGACTCCAAATGACACAAAATTTGACAGGCGGTCTACTGGTGGTGTACCAAGGCCACTTGGAAAGTCTCGGTCCATTTCGAGAATGTTTAATACCCGCTCACGAAAATAGACAAAAGGGGTACGCCGGAGGATGTAGGAGTGTCGGATTGCAAAACGGACAACGGGGAAAAAGCTTGGATGCAAGAGACGAACACGTATGCAAGTGAGATGCACATGATGACATGATATGAAATGCATGTCAAGAACAAAATGCAAAACAAAGGCAAAACCCAACCACGAAGGGAATCTCATAACTTAAAGCCGGAAATGGCAGAGTTGGAGTTATAATTAAGGCAAGTTACATCCGGGGTGTTACAACACTCCACCACTACGAAAGTATCTTGTCCCGAGATCTAGGACTGAAAGAACTCCAGATATTCGGAACGGAGGTGATCCTCGTGTTCCCAGGTGGCTTCTCGGTCGGTATGATTTGACCACTTCACTTTCAGGAATTTGATAGACTTGTTGCGAGTCTTGCGCTCGGTTTGTTCAAGAATAGCAACGGGATGCTCATGATAAGACAAGTCATCTTGGAGATCAATCTCTTCGAAGTTGATGGTGCGCTCAGGAGTCTTGAAGCACTTGCGAAGCTGTGACACGTGAAACACATCGTGCACATTCGCGAAGTTGGACGGAAGCTCAAGTTGATAGGAGAGATCGCCTCTTTTGCCAATGATCTTGAAAGGACAAGTGTTGTAACACCCTCGATGCGACTATATCTCCCACGTGTCGAGGCACGACTTAGAGGCATAATCGCATTGAAGGCATATGTCGCAAGTTAGGCAATCTTCACAACATCCCATGTAATATAGATAATAAAAGGGGAGATAACATAGTTGGCTTACACTCGCCACGTCAATCAAGTACACAAATAACATTACATCATCCAACCACTCATGGCCCGACTACGGCGCCAAAATAAAAGATAACCCAACATGCGACACGGTCCTGATCACCCCCAACAGGGCACCACTACTGATCATCAGGAAAGGAAACATAGTATCGTTGAGAGTCTTCGTCGAACTCCCACTTGAGCTCGAGCGCGTCACCTGGAGCGGAATCATCAGGCCCTGCATCTGGTGTAATAGTAATCTGTGAGCCACAGGGACTCAGCAATCTCGCACCCTCGCGATCAAGACTATTTAAGCTTATAGGTATGGCAAGGTAAATATATGTGGAACTGCAGCAAGCGACTAGCAAATATGGTGGCTATCCTGTTCGCAAAAGAGAGCGAGAAGAGGAGGCAAAGCGCGAGCGAGAAACTAGAGAACAACCTGCGCAAACATTACTCCAACATCGTGTCCACTTCCCGGACTCCGACGAGAAGAGGCCATCACGGTAACACACTCAGTTGATTCATTTTAATTAAGTTAAGGTTCAAGTTATCTACAACCGGACATTAAAAAATTCCCATCTGCCCATAACCGCGGGCACGGCTTTTGAAAGTTCAAATCCCTGCAGGGGAGTCCCAACTTAGCCCATGACAAGCTCTCACGGTCAACGAAGGAATAGACCTCCTCCCGAGACGTTCCGATCAGACTCGGTACCTCGGTTCTTCAAGACACTTCGACAGATTAAAACAAGACCAGCAACACCGCCCGAATGTGCCGACAAATCCTAATAGGAGCTGCACATATCTCGTTCTCAGGGCACACTCAGATGAGCGCTCCATACAACTAAAACCAAACCTCGAGTTTCCCCGAGGGGGCGCTGCACAGGACTCTAGTTTGGACCAACACTCAGAGGAGCACTGGCCCTGGGGGGCTAAAATAAGATGACCCTCAGGCTCCAGAAACCCAAGGGAAAAAGAGGCTAGGTGGCAAATGGTAAAACCAAGGTTGGGCATTGCTGGAAAAGCTTTAATCAAGGCGAACTATCAAGGGGTTCCCATTATAACCCAACCACGTAAGGAACGCAAAATCCGGGAACATAACACCGATATGACGGAAACTAGGGCGGCAAGAGTGGAACAAAACACTAGGCGAGAGGCCGAGCCTTCCACCCTTTACCAAGTATATAGATGCATTAAGATAACAAGATAATATAATGATATCCCAACAAGTAAATAAAAGTTCCAACAAGGAACGTCCTCCAATCTTCACCTGCAACTAGCAACGCTATAAGAGGGGCTGAGCAAAGCGATAACATAGCCGATCAACGGTTTGCTAGGACATTGTGGGTTAGAGGTTTGACATGGCAATTTGGGAGGCTTGAAAGCAAGTGGTAGGCATCGTAGCATTGGCATAGCAAAAGAGCGAGCATCTAGCAAAGCAAAGATAGTAGTGATTTCGAGGGTATGATCATCTTGCTTGCAAAGTTGTCAGAGTTGACTGGATCCTCGAAAGCAAGCTCAGCGGGCTCCTCGTTAGCGAACTCGTCTCCCGGATCTACCCAAACAAGACAAACAAGCAACAAGGACACAATCAACCACGTGCAAGGATCAAACAATATGATGCAAACATGGAATGCTATGCGGGATGCGATGCGGGATGCAAATGCAAGATTTGAAAAGGGATGCATGAACATGGCCTCAACTTGGGAATCCAAATGTGCCACTAGAAAGATGAGATGAAATCGCTTGAAAACGATATAAAGAACGCCGAAATCGGAGTTACAGTTTGGAAATGGCAAGCAATTCAAATATGACACCGGTCTGCGATTTACAGCAAGTAGGCATCTAAATGCAACACGATGAACATGTTACAACACCCAAACATGACAACAAAATACATGGCAGGGATGCATTCATGATTCTTAACAAAAGTCTAGCACTGAGCTTCGGCCAATTCATCCATTAACAGGTTCAAACAAGCATGGCAAAAATGCATATGGCAAACAGATTTCAGACTTAAGTGAAATTAACACTTGTCTGGAATTTCAGATCGGGTAGCACTCTTCGAAGCATCAAAACTACATGCTACAGGACCTGAACATGGCAAAGTAAAGCATGGCATGGAGCTACTCAAAGAGCTTAACAAAAGTCCCTTAGTGACCTTGAGTCAAAAGGGATTAGAAAATACAATTGCAAGCATGTGAACATGGCAAAAACATAAATAGTTCTCAGACTTAGTGAAAACTGGAGCATGCTGAAAACAGATATCAAGTAGGCATGTTTACGAGCTTGATGCACTCACTACGGAGCAAGTCATGATAATCTAAGCATACACCCGTCAAGAATACACAAAATGTAAGCTAGACAAGGCAAGAACAATAGCATAGCATGCACGGATCAACTACAACATCATCGACAAAATCTCTAACAAGTAGACAATCTGCCCAGATTCACGAAGTAGCAAAAGTAGAGCTCGATTGACTCAAGCTAGGGTGCTCCATAATTGCAAACAAAGACATGGATGGATAGAGCACTACAATATTAAGAAAACATCCTTACTGATCATCCTCAAAAGAGGCACGGATCACTAGGAAACAACATGAACATATGGCCATATGAGATAAACAGCTCAAGGACTTAGTGGAAATGCTAAGTCCCTGAAATCAGCATTACCAAGTGCCTCACTTGGCAAGCTTGTGCTAGTCACCACACACATCACAAAAATACATGGGTTGCACCTCTGGAAAGATGGCAAAACCCTTAACAAAACATATGTAGAGCTCATGGGCATATCATGCACACAATAATCATGGCAAAAATGACAAATATCTAAATGGAGCAGCAGATCTGACAATTATCTCAAGTAGCCCTCTTCTAACAGCATTTCGGGCATCAAGATGAACTCAAATGAAAATGATTCAATGGAATGAAATGATGTGCTCTATGAGATGAACACTTTGATATGCTATATGCCCAAAACGGAGCTACAGATGCAAAGTTACAGCACGATGAACATGGCAACATGAACTAGGGTTTCGGGCAAAAAGTCAACCGTCGGGATCCAGATTCAGATCCGGGGCACGCGGTTCGAGGTTCGTCGGCCGGAGTACGCTCGAGCTCGCCGGAGCAGGGGCTTGCCGGAGAGGGGCCTTGAGAGGAGGAGGGGCCGGCCGGTGAGGAGGAGGGGCCGGGGCGGCGACTCGGCGGCGGCGGGCGGCACGGGACCGGGCCGGCGAGCTCGCACCGGCGAGGTCTCCGGCGATGGCGCGGCGGAGCTGGAGGAGTGCGGCGGCCGGAGCGGTCGAAGGCGGCGGCGGGGCGAAGGCGCGGCGGCGCCGCGGGTCCGGGCCGCGGGGGCCGACAACGGGCTCCCCGGGCCGCGCGGTGGAGGAGGCGGCGGTCCACCCGGGCGGCGACATGTGGCGGCGGCGGCGCGGGTCGGACGTGTCCGGCCCGGCGAATTTTTGTCCGGCGGCGGCGGATCTGGGATTTTAGGGTTTCGCCCGGGATTTCGAATGGGGGGTCTTTAAATAGGCATAGGAGGAGCTAGGAGAGTCCAAACGAGGTGCGGTTTTCGGCCACGCGATCGTGATCGAACGCTCTAGATGATGGAGCAGGTTTTGGTGGGTTTTGGGCCAAATTGGAAGGGTGTTGGGTTGCAACACACACGAGGCCTTCTAGGTCCCTCGGTTAACCGTTGGAGTATCAAACGAAGTCCAAATGATACGAAACTTGACAGGCGGTCTACCGGTAGTAAACCAAGGCCGCTTGGCAAGTCTTGGTCCAATCCGAAAATGTTTAATCCCCACACACGAAAGAAAGGTAGAATTGACCACCGGAGGAGAATGAAGCGCCAGAATGCAAAACGGACAACGGGGAAAATGCTCGAATGCATGAGATGAACGCGTATGCAAATGCAATGCATATGATGACATGATATGAGATGCATGACAACGATAACAACACACGGAGACAAAAACCTGAACCCGAGAAAATAAAATAACTTAACGCCGGAAACGGCAAGAGTTGGAGTACAAATTGGGAAAGTCATATCCGGGGTGTTACAAGTGTATCTAGGGGAAAGCTTCCCTTTGATACTAAAGCGACGAGTACCTTTGATTGGAGAGACGTGGAGGTAGACATGGTCTCCGATCTCGAAAGCCAAGTCATGGTGCTTGAGGGAGTCCTGGATTAGGGGGTGTTCGGGTAGCCGGACTATACCTTCAGCCAGACTCCTGGACTATGAAGATACAAGATTGAAGACTTCGTCCCGTGTCCGGATGGGACTTTCCTTGGCGTGGAAGGCAAGCTTGGCGATGCGGATATTCTGGATCTCCTACCATTGTAACCGACTCTGTGTAACACTAACCCTATCCGGTGTCTATATAAACCAGAGGGTTGTAGTCCGTAGGCAATCAACTCCATATACAACAATCATACCATAGGCTAGTTTCTAGGGTTTAGCCTCCTTGATCTCGTGGTAGATCTACTCTTGTACTACCCATATCATCAATATTAATCAAGCAGGACGTAGGGTTTTACCTCCATCAAGAGGGCCCGAACCTGGGTAAAACATCGTGTTCCCTGCCTCCTGTTACCATCCGTCCTAGACGCACAGTTCGGGACCCCCTACCTGAGATCCGCCGGTTTTGACACCGACATTGGTGCTTTCATTGAGAGATCCTCTGTGTCGTCGCCTTTAGGCCCGATGGCTCCTTTGATCATCAACAACGATGTGGTCCAGGGTGAGACTTTGCTCCCCGGACAGATCTTCGTCTTCGGCGGCTTCGCTCTGCAGGCAAATTCGCTCGGCCACCTGGAGCAGATCGAAAGCTACGCCCCTGGCCATCAAGTCAGGTTTGGAAGCTTAAACTACACGACTGACATCCGCGGAGACTTGATCTTCAACGGACTCGAGCCACGGCCAAGCACGCCGCACTATCTCGAGAGGCATGATCTAGCTCTGCCCCCGGACAGTGTCCTGGAGGCCGCACACGCATCGGTTCTGACCCCTAACTCGGAGCCTATTGCGCCAATCGAGGATGAGCGGTTGGACGTCACCTCGGGGGCTGCGATCCCAAAAGCGATCGAGCCAAACGCTAGCCCCGCACTCTGCACGACCCGTGACTCCGAGGATCCGGACTCCTCCCCGGACTCTGAACCCCCCGCGCCCCTGCCAATCGAATCCGATTGGGCGCCGATAATGGAGTTCACCGCCGCAGACATCTTTCAGCGTTCGCCTTTTGGCGACATCCTGAATTCTCTTAAGTCTCTCTCTTTATCAGGAGAGCCCTGGCCGGACTACGGTCAGCGAGGGTGGGATACGGGCGATGAGGAAATTCAAAGCCCACCCACCACCCACTTTGTAGCCACTGTCGACGATCTAACCGACATGCTTGACTTCAGCTCTGAAGACATCGACGGCATGGACGACGATGTAGGAGACGAACAGGAACCAGCACCTGTAGGGCGCTGGAAGGCCACCTCGTCATATGACATATATATGGTGGATACTCCAAAAGATGGAGATGGCGATGGAACAGTGGGGGATGACGCCCCCAAGAAACAGCCAAAGCGCCGGCGTCAGCGGCGCCGCTCTAAATCCCGCCAAAGCAAAAACAATGATTCCGGCACGGGAGATAATACTACCCCGGATAGCACCGAAGAACACCCACCTTAGCAAGATTCGGCACAGGAAGATGGAGAAGCCAGCCCTCATGAGAGAGTGGCAGACCGAGAGGTCGAGGATGATAACTATACACCTCCCTCTGAAGACGAGGCAAGCCTCGATGACGACGAATTCGTCATACCATCAGACCCCACTGAACAAGAGCGTTTTAAACGCATGCTTTTAGCCACGACAAGCAGCCTCAAGAAAAAGCAGCAACAGCTTAGAGCTGCCCAAGATTTGCTAGCTAACAGATGGACTGAAGTCCTTGCGGCCGAAGAGTATGAACTCGAACGCCCCTCCAAGAGTTACCCGAAGCGCAGGCCGCTACCCCGATCAGAGGAGGAAGCACCTACATCACTAGCGCATGACATGGCAGACCGGCCACCTTGCGACCGCGACAAAGAGGCCTCTCGGCCCTCCACCCAAGCCATGCCCCGACGCCGCTCAACTAAGGCACGGGAAAATGCGCCCGACCTGCGAGACATACTGGAGGATAAGGCAAGACAAACAAGATCGATCTACGGATCGCGCAGGTGCCCTACGGCATGTGACAATGATCTTCACTCCGGATACAACAAATCCGGCCGGGCCGAACACAACAGACATAGCTCTTCGAGCTGCGTCGTGATATAGCCCAGTACAGAGGCGCCGCACACCCGCTATGCTTCACGAATGAAGTAATGGATCATAAAATCCCAGAGGGTTTCAAACCCGTAAACATCGAATCATACGATGGCACAACAGATCCGGCGGTATGGATCGAGGATTATCTCCTTCACATCCACATGGCACGCGGCGATGATCTACACGCCATCAAATACCTCCCGCTCAAACTTAAAGGACCGGCCCGGCATTGGCTTAACAGCTTGCCAGCAGACTCAATCGGTTCTTGGGAGGACCTGGAAGCCGCATTCCTCGACAACTTCCAGGGCACTTACGTGCGACCGCCGGATGCCGACGACTTAAGCCACATAATTCAGCAGCCAGAGGAATCGGCCAGACAATTCTGGACACGGTTCCTAACAAAGAAAAACCAGATAGTCGACTGTCCGGACGCAGAGGCCCTAGCAGCCTTCAAGATAACATCCGCGACGAGTGGCTTGCCCGGCACCTGGGACAGGAAAAGCCGAAATCCATGGCAGCCCTCACGACACTCATGACCCGCTTTTGCGCGGGAGAAGACAGCTGGCTAGCTCGCAGTAACAACTTATCAAAGAACCCTGGTAATTCGGATACCAAGGACAAAAGTGGCAGGACACGTCGGAATAAGCAAAAACGCCACGTTAACAGAGATAGCAATGAAGACACGGCAGTCAATGCTGGATTCAAAGGCTATAAATCCGGTCAGCGGAAAAAGCCATTCAAAAAGAATACTCAGGGCCCGTCCAGTTTGGACCGAATACTCAATCGCTTGTGCCAGATACATGGCACCCCCGAAAGGCCAGCCAATCACACTAACATGGATTGTTGGGTGTTCAAGCAGGCACACAAGTTAAGGGCCGAAAACAGAGACAAGGGGCTACACAGCGACGACGAGGAGCCCAAGCCGCCGAACAACAATGGACAGAAGGGCTTTCCCCCACAAGTGCGGACGGTGAACATGATATACGCAACCCACATTCCCAAGCGGGAGCGAAGCGTGCGCTACGGGACGTATACGCGATGGAGCCAGTCGCCCCAAAGTTCAACCCATGGTCCTCCTGCCCGATCACTTTTGATCGAAGGGACCATCCCACTAGCATCCGTCATGGCGGCTTCGCCGCATTGGTTCTCGACCCAATCATCGACGGATTTCATCTCACAAGAGTCCTCATGGACGGCGGCAGTAGCCTGAACCTGCTTTATCATGATACGGAAAATGGGCATAGATCCCTCAAGGATTAAGCCCACAAGAACGACCTTTAAAGGCATTATACCAGGTGTATAAGCCAACTGTACAGGCTCAGTAACACTTGACGTGGTCTTCGGATCCCCGGACAATTTCCGAAGCGAAGAGTTAATCTTCGATATAGTCCCGTTTCGCAGTGGCTATCACGCCCTGCTCGGACGAACCGCATTCGCAAAGTTCAATGCGGTGCCGCACTATGCATATCTCAAGCTCAAGATGCCAGGCCCTCGAGGAGTAATTACGGTCAACGGAAACACCGAACGCTCCCTCCGTACGGAGGAGCATACGGCGGCTCTCGCAGCGGAGGTACAAAGTAGCCTTCTCAGGCAATTCTCCAGTCCGGCCATTAAAAAGCCAGACACTACCAAGCGCGCCCGGAGTAACCCACAGCAGGACCGCCTGGCACACTCTGAGCAAGCGTAGCAATGCGGCCCCAACCCCAGCTTTCGTGACATAGCGAAACCAGTACCTCGCGTACATAACTACGCCCTTGAAATACCATGGGCACAGGGGAAGGGGCACAATAACGGCACGCCCAAAATACGGCTTAAAACGTACTAGGGGCTGCCGGATTCTTTTTTTAATTTTTTCTTACTTTCAGGACTCCATACTTCGGACGACCTGTTCGGCAATACGACTGCCGCACAAATGATGCAAGATCCAGGGAGGCAGACAAGCCATGCCGCATTATGGAACTCCCAGGTGGTCTCTGTTACGAGCGGTATACCTGTTTTAAATACAATTCCGCGGCCTGCCCCTGGTCAGGACATACTGAATAGTCCAATATCTTTTGCTTACCGCACTATTTGTATTGTTCGGCTTTGATAAATAGCCTCTCTGTAAACAATGCTTAGCTTTTTGTCTATTTTTTGCATTATCTTCTTTTCACATATATGTTTATTAAATGACATGATTGCACCCGCACACCATGGTACGACAAACACGCCAGGGGCTTCAGTACCCCTCATTATGGCGCGAGAAGTCCGTACACTTTCACAAGTGCGGCACCCCGAACTTATAGCACTATATGCATCGGCTCCGAATCATGATTTGGGTCAATAGTTGGGTTTGCCCGGCTCCTATGTTTTGGTGCCTTACGTTCCGCTCTATCGGCTAAGGTAGCACTAGGAGAACCACTGTGATTGTGCCCCGGTTCAGCTGGGTTAAGCACCTCAGTGGAGAAAGCTAAAACTGACTGTCATGATGAGGCGAGAGACCGGTCGCTGTTCGAGAGGTTTTTCGAGTCCCTAAAGACTTATGCCGCTTCGAGCGAGGAGCTGGCTTTGTCCGGCCAAGGCGTGGATAGCGCCCCGAACTCGGTCTTCCGAACTAGGGGCTTCGCCGAAATTTAAAATTATAGAGTTCTATGGCTAAGTGAGAGTGTTCAAGCATTATAGTCCGATTGCCTGGTTCGTTGTGCTGAGCGCCTCCCTCGAAGGACCCAACTATGGGAAAAAGAGCGCTCAGGTTTATCCCGAACACCCCAGCACTAGTGGCATGGGGGCAGAAGCCGACGACTGGCCATCTCTCAATTTTTTGATAAACGGCCGCACAGAAAGTAATATTTTAAATTCAATAAGCATTGCTTAGCGCATATGAACAAGTTTTCAGCGCACAGGATAAACACGAGCGAGTTCATTCAAAAATCACATCCTTGGTACATTCATCCGCCACAAGGCGGGCACCTGCAAGAACATCCTTGTAGTAGTTCTCGGGCTTGCGATGCTCCTTCCCCGGCGGCGGCCCGTCCTTCACAAGCTTCTCACCGTCCAGCTTACCCCAGTGCACCTTTGCACGGGCAAGGGCCCGACGGGCACCTTCGATGCAGACGGAGCGCTTGATGACCTCGAGCCTCGGACAGGCCTCCACCAGCCGCCGCACCAGCCCGAAATAGCTCCCAGGCAGGGCCTCTCCGGGCCACAGCCGAACTATGAAGCCCTTCATGGCCTGTTCGGCCGCCTTGTGGAGCTCGACCAGCTGTTTCAGCTGGTCGCTCAAAGGCACAGGGTGTCCGGCCTCAGAATACTGAGACCAGAACACCTTCTCCGTCGAGCTGCCCTCTTCAGCTCGGTAGAATGCGGCGGCATCGGATACGCTGCGGGGAAGATCTGCGAATGCCCCTGGAGAGCTCCGGATTCGGGTAAGTAACAAGTAGTTTACTTTTATATTTCTGCTTTGCATGAAGAATGCCTTACCCGCTGCTATCTTCCTCATCTCCTCCAACTCTTGGAGGGCCTTTTGGGCTTCGGCCTTGGCAGACTTGGCAGTCTCAAGGGCCGTCGCGAGCTCGGATGCTTGCGCCTTTGACTCAAGCTCCAAACTCTCATGTTTTTTCATGAGAGCCTGAAGCTCTTGCTGCACCTCGCCGACCTGAGCCCCAAGTCTGTCTCGCTCGGTGCGCTCCGCGGCCGTTTTCTTTTCGGCCTCAGACAGCGCCTGCTTAAGGGTCGCCACCTCAGTCGTGGCCCCTACAATAAGCAGTACAATCCTGTTATTTTTTTTGCAATCACGCCTTTTTATAGGCACTTTTTCTGTAAGGTATTTCTTACCTTCTCTCTCCTCGAGCCGCCGCTTGGCAAGGCCGAGCTCTTGCTCGGTCCGCTCGAGGTCCTGCTTCAGGACACCCACCTCCGCAGTCAGTGCGGCGGTGGATAGCAGCGAAGCCTGCATACGCATATTGACTCTTTTTTGTTAGACTCCTGTGATTTTAATAGATCCTCTATTCGGCTTTTCTTTCCGAACGCCAAACAGAGCATCAGGGGCTACTGTCTATGCGGTAATATTTTTACATATTTTTACTTACCTCGAAGCCTGTTAGAAGGCTAGCGCAAGCTTCAGTCAGTCCGCTCTTGGCAGACTGAACCTTCTGGATCACCGTACTCATAATAGTACGGTGCCCCTGGTCGATGGAGGCGCCGTCAAGCACCTCCAGCAGATTGTCCGGCACCTCCGGTTGGACGGAGGCCGCCGGCTCAGAAGGCTTGCTCCTCTTGGAAGGAGTTCGCCTACCGCGGTCCGGAACTGTGGAAGATTCCGGCGCGGTGTCCGGCACAAAGCCGGACTTGGAGCCCTGGGGGGCCTTATCCCCTTCACTCCTGGAGTCCGGGAGGTTGCCTTGCGGCTCCTCCGGGACCACCTCCTCCTGCCCCGGAGCTTGTCGCGACGCCACTTCGGCGTCGTCTGCAGTGCGGGGGGAGACAGCGGGCGGAACTGAGTTCACGTCCGATGAGTCCAGGGAGCCGCCCGACGATTCGTTGAATTCGGCCCGGGGCGGGCTGCATAATTACGTTCGACATTAGGGAAAGCTGTGCAACAAAGGAACATCATGAGTTACTCTGATATCCGAACTTACGATTTCGCCGGACGCTTGGCCCTGTTTGGCCACTCCTCTCCGCCCTCTTCGGCGTCGGGGGAGTAGTCCGGCGGAGGGGTCTTCCTTTTCCTAGACCCCTCGGCCTCCCCGTTGGGGCGGCCTTCCTCTTCTCTCCTCCCTCCGCTGGGGGGGAGAGTTTTCTTCTTCCTCCTCCTCGTTTTCACGGGAAGAGGGCGTCTCGGACTCGTCGGATGACGAGTCCGACACCACCACGTTGCGGGCACTCTTTCGAGTCCCCGTGGCCTTCTTCTTCTTGGCCTTCTTCTCCGGCACCACATAAGGCGCCGGAACCAGCAGCTTCACTAGTAGAGCTGGGGCTGGGTCTTCGGGCAGCGGAGCCGGACAGTTAATCGGTCCGGATATCGCCCGCCAAGCCTGTCAAAGGTAAGGGAGTTTAGATCCCGCATAGAGTCAAACTATGAAGAAAGCTTAACATCCTGTAAAAGGTGAAGATAGCTTACCTCGCTAGCGTGACGCTGCGAGCTGTATCCGCGGTCCTCGGAAGCGGATGCGGGAGCCTCGGCGCCCTTGAATAGCACCTTCCAGGCATCTTCGTACGTCGTGTCGAAGAGCCTGCTAAGGGTTTGGTGCTGCGCCGGGTCGAACTCCCACAGATTAAAATCCCGTTGTTGGCACGGGAGGATCCGGCGGACGAGCATAACCTGGATTACATTAACAAGCCGGATTGGCTTGTTCACCAGGGACTGGATGCATGTTTGCAATCCGGTCACCTCTTTTTCATCACCCCACGACAGGCCCGTCTCTTTCCAGGACATAAGCCGCGTGGGGGGTCCGGATCGGAACTCGGGGGCTGCGATCCAGTTCGGATCGCGTGGCTCGGTGATGTAAAACCACCCGGATTGCCACTCCTTTAGGGTCTCCACAAAAGAGCCCTCGAACCATAGGACGTTGGCCATCTTGCCCGCCATGGCGCCTCCGCACTCCGCCTGGCTGCCGCGCACCACCTTGGGCTTGACGTTGAAGGTCTTGAGCCAGAGGCCGAAATGAGGGCGGACGCGGAGGAAAGCCTCGCACACGATGATAAACGCCGAGATGTTGAGGATGAAGTTCGGGGCCAGATCATGGAAATCCAGGCCGTAGTAGAACATGAGCCCCCGGACAAATGGGTGGAGTGGAAAACCCAGTCCGCGGAGGAAGTGGGGAAGAAATACTACCCTCTCATGGGGCCTTGGGGTGGGGAGAAGCTGCCCCTTTTCGGGAAGCCGGTGCGCGATGTCCTTAGACAGGTATCCGGCCTTCCTTAGCTTCTTGACTTGGCCCTCCGTAGCGGAGGAGACCATCCACTTGCCTCCCGCTCCGGACATTGCTGGAGAAGGTTGAGGTGGGAAGTGCGGGCTTGGGCGCTGGAGCTCGAGTGCGCAGGAGATGGATAGGCAAAGGAGGAAGAAGGCGTAGGTAAAAAGGTGGATCCTTATCCCCTTATATGGGCGGATGCGGTTGTGCGTCCCCACCAGCCTAGTAAAACTCGCTTGCCTCCCAAGCGCCGTGATAAATGGCGCGGTTGGGTTACCCACGTCCGTATTGATGAGAATCCCGTAAAGGGGGTACACGATCTCTGCTTTGACAAGACGTGCCAAGGAAACCGCCTCGCAAAACATGCTGAGGTGGAAAAGTAAAAACGATTCGAGTAAAGGACTTGGCCGTAGTGTGATGACACACTGCGGAATACGTCAGCAGTTTGATTTGTGTTAATATTATTCTCTCTATGGCGATATGTGGAAGCTTATTTTGCAGAGCCGGACATTACTCTTGGTGTTTACAATCTTCTATGAAGGACTTGGAGGAGGAACCCGCCTTGCAATGCCGAAGACAATTTGCGCGCCGGACTCGTCGTCATTGAAGCCTGGTTCAGGGGCTACTGAGGGAGTCCTGGATTAGGGGGTGTTCGGGTAGCCGGACTATACCTTCAGCCGGACTCCTGGACTATGAAGATACAAGATTGAAGACTTCGTCCCGTGTCCGGATGGGACTTTCCTTGGTGTGGAAGGCAAGCTTGGCGATGCGTATATTCAGGATCTCCTACCATTGTAACTGACTCTGTGTAACCCTAACCCTATCCGGTGTCTATATAAACCGGAGGGTTGTAGTCCGTAGGCAATCAACTCCATATACAACAATCATACCATAGGCTAGCTTCTAGGGTTTAGCCTCCTTGATCTCGTGGTAGATCTACTCTTGTACTAACCATATCATCAATATTAATCAAGCAGGACGTAGGGTTTTACCTCCATCAAGAGGGCCCGAACCTGGGTAAAACATCGTGTTCCCTGCCTCCTGTTACCATCCGGCCTAGACGCACAGTTCGGGACCCCCTACCCGAGATCCGACGGTTTTGACACCGACAGTGCTTGCTATCATAGTAACTCTTCTGGCACAATTGCACGGCTTTGAGATTTTCACGGATGACTTTGCACATTTCTTCAGCTTCTGTGATGAAGTCATTGCCAAGAAGTTGGCGTTCACCAGTCTCTGACCAATTAAGAGTGCGACACTTTCTGCCATAGAGAATCTCGAATGGGGCCTTGCCCAAACTCGCTTGGAAGCTATTGTTGTAGGAGAACTCGGCATATGGAAGACAATCTTCCCACTTCATACCGAAGGAAATGACACAAGCCCTGATCATATCTTCAAGGATTTGATTGACTCGCTCGACTTGGCCACTAGTTTGAGGATGGAAGGCTGTGCTGAACCGAATGTTGGTGCCCATGGCCTTCTGGAAAGAGTCCCAGAACTTAGAAGTGAAGATGCTTCCACGGTCTAAAGATATCAATTGTGAATACCGTGCAAAGAGACAATCCTAGAGGTGTATAGCTCTGCCAACTGAGCTGTTGTGATAGATTCTTTGATAGGAAGAAAATGAGACACTTTTGTAAGCTTGTCGATGACAACAAAGATAGCATCATTTCCACATTTGGACTTGGGAAATCCAGTCACGAAGTCCATCTCAATATGGTCAAACTTCCATTCTGGAATAGCAAGAGGTTGGAGGAGACCAGCTAGTCGTTGGTGTTTTGCTTTCACTCTTCTACAGACATCACATTCATTCATGAACTGAGCAATCTCTCGCTTCATTCGAGTCCACTAATACGACTTCTTGACGTCATGGTACATCTTCATACTTCCAGGATGAATGGATAGAAGGGAGTTGTGCGCCTCCTTCATAATGACTTTCCTTAGATCACCCTTAGGAACCACAATTCGATCCTCGAAGAAAAGAGTGTCTTTGTCATCAATGCGATAGCACTTGTACTTGGGTTGGCTCTTAGCGATCCCATTTTTCACCTTCTTCACCATGGAATCTAGGAGTTGTGCCTCACGAATTTGATCTTCCAAAGTAGGAGAGACTTGGAGGTTGGCAAGAAAGCCTTGAGGAACAACTCGGAGATTTAGCTTGCAGAAAGCTTCACAAATATCCGGTTGGAAGGGCTTAAGAATTAAGTTGTTGCAGTAAACCTTCCTGCTCAAAGCATCTGCAATGACATTGGCCTTGCATGGAGTATATTCAATACTCAGATTGTACTCTTGGATCATTTCGACCCAATGAGTCTGTCGGAGGTTGAGTTTGGGTCGAGTGAAGATGTACTTGAGGCTCTTATGATCAGTGAAGATGTCCACTTTCCTTCCCAACAAGAGATGTCTCCACGTTAATAATGCATGGACAACTGTCGCCAACTCGAGGCCATGAGTGGGGTAGTTCTTTTCGTTGGGCTTCAACTGACGAGAGGTATAGGCCACAACTTTCTTCTCTTGCATTAACACAGCACCGAGACCTTGCAGGGAGGCATCACAGAAAACTTCAAATGGTTTGGATTCATCAGGAGGAGTCAAAACAGGAGCTGTGACTAACTTCTCTTTGAGGGTAATGAAAGCGACGTCACATTCAGGCGTCCAGGCATACTTAACATGCTTCTGGAGGAGGTTGGAAAGAGGCTTTGCAATCTTAGAGAAATTCTCAACGAATCTTCGACAATAGCTTGCAAGCCCAAGAAAATTGCGGAGATGCTTGACATTCTAAGGAGGCTCCTGATACGTCTCCAACGTATCTATAATTTTTGATTGCTCCATGCTATATTATCTACTGTTTTGGACTATATTGGGCTTTATTTTCCACTTTTATATTATTTTTGGGACTAACCTATTAACAGGAGGCCCAGCCCAGAATTGCCGTTTTTTGCCTATTTCAGTGTTTCGGATAAACAGAAAATGAAACAGAGTCCAAACGGAATAAAATCTTCGGGAACATGATTTTCTCACCGAACGTGATCCAGGAGACTTGGACCCTACTCCAGGGGGTCAAAGAGGAGGTCGCGAGGGTGGGGCGCCCCCCTAGGGCGCGCCCCCTGCCTCGTGGGCCCCTCAGTGCTCCACCGACGTACTCCTTCCTCCTATATATACACACTTACCCCCAAACGATCAGAACAGGAGCCAAAAACCTAATTCCACCACTGCAACTTTCTGTATCCATGAGATCCCATCTTGGTGCCTGTTCCAGAGCTCCGCCGGAAGAGGGCCGTCATCACGGAGGGCTTCTACATCATCCTAGCCTCTCCGATGAAGTGTGAGTAGTTTACCTCAGACCTTCGGGTCCATAGTTAGTAGCTAGATGGCTTCTTCTCTCTCTCTGAATCTCAATACAAAGTTCTCCCCCTCTCTTGTGGAGATCTATTCGATGTAATCTTCTTTTTGCGGTGTGTTTGTTGAGACCGATGAATTGTGGGTTTATGATCAAGTCTATCTATGAATAATATTTGAATCTTCTCTGAATTCTTTTATGTATGATTGGTTATCTTTGCAAGTCTCTTCGAATTATCCATTTGGTTTAGCCAACTAGATTGGTAGTTCTTGCCATGGGAGAAGTGCTTAGCTTTGGGTTTGATCTTGCGGTGTCCTTACCCAGTGACAGAAGGGGCAGCAAGGCACGTATTGCATCGTTGCCATCGAGGATGACAAGATGGGGTTTATTTCATATTGCATGAATTTATCTCTCTACATCATGTCATCTTGCTTAAGGCGTTACTCTGTTTTTAACTTAATACTCTAGATGCATGCTGGATAGCGGTCGATGAGTGGAGTAATAGTAGTAGATGCAGAATTGTTTCGGTCTACTTGTCACGGACATGATGCCTATATACATGATCATGCCTAGATATTCTCATAACTATGCTCAATTCTGTCAATTGCTCAATAGTAATTTGTTCACCCACCGTAGAATACTTATGCTCTTGAGAGAAGCCACTAGTGAAACCTATGGCCCCGGGTCTATTCTCATCATATCAATCTACATCACTTTAATCTTGCTTTGCTTTTTTACTTTGCCTTTACTTTTTACTTTGCATCTTTATACCAAAAATACCAAAAATATTATATCTGTCAGATCTCACTCTCGTAAGTGACCGTGAAGGGATTGACAACCCTTAATCGCGTTGGTTGCGAGTAGCTATCGTTTTGTGCAAGTACGAGGGACTTGAGCGTGGCCTCCTACTGGATTGATACCTTGGTTCTCAAAAACTGAGGGAAATACTTAAGCTACTCTGCTGCATCATCCCTTCCTCTTCGGGGAAAACTAACGCAAGCTCAAGACGTAGCAAGAAGGATTTCTGGCGCCGTTGCTGGGGAGTCTATGCAAAAAGTCAACATACCAAGTACCCATCACAATCCCTATATCTCGCATTACATTATTTGCCATTTGCCTCTCGTTTTCCTCTCCCCCCAATTCACCCTTTCCGTTTTATTCGCCCACTCTCTCTCTATCCCCCCTCTCTATTTGCCTCTTGTTTGCTCATGTGCTAGTTTGCTCGCTTTTCGTTATGTCTGAAATTGGGGAAGTTATCGCCAATATGGGCGATAACAATATCATGGAAAATTCTGATGCTCCTGCTAAAGAACCTACCATCTTTCATACAAAAAAAATTCGTGTTGGTAGTGGTAATATTATTGGAAAATGAGTTATTCAAGATTTCTTTACTTGTGTCGGTGCTTTACCTTCTATGGGTAGTTCTATCCTTCACATAACTAGTAGTCTTGCAGACGCTATTGCCGTGCTTGCAGTTGAACTTGAAAGACAATTCATGCACATGCATCCTTCCATACAAAGGATTTTTCTGGAATTTTCTAATATTGAGCATTCTTCTGTTAAGCGTGCCGCTACTATCTTTTTGGCTAATGAGTTTAGATTCATAATAAGAGAAGCCAAAGAAATATTTGCACATTATAGGGTGGACGCTTGCTGTCCTCCCATAAAAACTATCCTCTTTGATCAAGAAGAAATAATGCGTTTTCAATCTCTAGATTATGTTGCTTTCAATGAAAATCTTAGAAGAAGGGTTCCTACCAATGTTTTAGTTGATAGAATTTCTGAACTTAATGATGATTTGGCTATTCGAAATAATGAGCTAGGACGTTCTCTTGAATATAGGCTTACAAAGTTCTGTGAAAAGAATGCTTATAATGATGAATTGGTTGTGCATTATGAAGGACCAAAGGAGGAACCTATACCTCCCAAGGTTGATCTTGGGGACTTTTGTCCCATTAAATTTAGTCCTTTTGATTACTTTTGCTTGCCTCAAAGAAAGCTTGCTGCCGAATGTAGGGAATATGAAATGAGTTTTAATAATCTATCTTACTATTATGGCAATACCTAGATTTATCCTCGCTTTTATGCCTAGCTAGGGGCGTTAAACAATAACGCTTGTTGGGAGGCAACCCAATTTTATTTTTATTCCTTGCTTTTTGCTCCTGCTTAGTAATAAATAAATTATTTAGCCTCTGTTTTGGTTGTGTTTTTTGTGTTTAATTAGTGTTTGTGCCAAGTAGAACCGTTGGGAAGACTTGGGGAAAGTCTTGTTGAACTTGCTGTAAAAAACAGAAACTTTAGCGCTCACGAGAACTGCTTTCATTTTTATTTGGAGAGTGATATTTATTTAATTCGTTTTGCAGATGATTAATAGATAAATTCCTCTCGCCCAGCAATTTATTTTATAATTTTTGGGGTTCCAGATCTTGCGCTAGCTACAGATTACTACAGACTGTTCTGTTTTTGACAGATTCTGTTTTTCGTGTGTTGTTTGCTTATTTTGATGAATCTATGGCTAGTAAAATAGTTTATGATCCATAGAGAATTTGGAATACAGTAGGTTTAACACCAATATAAATAAAGAATGAGTTCATTACAGTACCTTGAAGTGGTCTTTTGTTTTCTTTCGCTAACGGAGCTCACGAGTTTTCTATTTTAGTTTTGTGTTGTGAAGTTTTCAAGTTTTGGGTGAATTTTTTGATGGATCATGGAACAAGGAGTGGCAAGAGCCTAAGCTTGGGGATGCCCATGGCACCCCCAATATAATCCAAGGACACCAAAAAGTCAAAGCTTGGGGATGCCCCGGAAGGCATCCCCTCTTTCGTCCACTTCCATCGGTAATTTACTTGGAGCTATATTTTTATTCACCAACATGATATGTGTTTTGCTTGGAGCGTCTTGTATTATTTGTGTCTTTGTGCCTTAGTATGACACAATCATCCTTTCTGTACACACCTTTTGAGAGAGCCATATATGAATTAAAATTTGATAGAATACTCTATGTGCTTCACTTATATCTTTTGAGCTAAGTAGTTTTGCTCTATGTGCTTCACTTATATCTTTTGAGCTATATAATTTTTCTCTAAGTGCTTCACTTATATCTTTTGAGCTAGATAATTTTGCTCTATGTGCTTCACTTATATCTTTTGAGCTATATAATTTTGCTCTATGTGCTTCACTTATATCTTTTGAGCTAGATAATTTTGCTCTATGTGCTTCACTTATATCTTTTGAGTGTTATAATTTTGCTCTATGTGCTTCACTTAGATCTTTTAGAGCACGGTGGTGGATTTGTTTTAAAGAAACTATTGATCTCTCATGCTTCACTTAAATTATTTTTAGAGACTCTTAATAGCATGGTAATTTGCTTAATAATAATAATATGCTTGGTATTCAAGATTTGTGAAACTTTCTTTTGAGTGTGTTGAATACTAAGAAAAGATTGAAGCATGATAATTGTTTTGAGATGTGGAGGTGATAATATTAAAGTCATACTAGTTGAGTAGTTGTGAATTTAAAGAATACTTGTGTTAAAGTTTGTGATTTCCGTAGCATGCACGTATGGTGAACCGTTATGTGACGAAGTCGGAGCATGATTTATTTATTGATTGTCTTCCTTATGAGTGGCGGTCGGGGACGAGCGCTGGTCTTTTCCTACCAATCTATCGCCCTAGGAGCATGCGCGTAATACTTTGCTTTGATAACTTCTATATTTTTGCAATAAGTATATGAGTTCTTTATGACTAATGTTGAGTCCATGGATTATACGCACTCTCACCCTTCCACCTTTGCCAGCCTCTCTAATACCGCGCACCTTTCGCCGGTATCATACACCTACCAAATACCTTCCTCAAAACAGCCAACATACCTACCTATTATGGCATTTCCATAGCCATTCCGGGATATATTGCCATGCAACTTTCCACCACCTAGTTCGTCATGACACATTCATCATTGTCATATTGCTTAGCATGATCATGTAGTTGACATAGTATTTGTGGCAAAGCCACCGTTCATAATTTTTTTTCATACTCGTCACTCTTGATTCATTGCATATCCCGGTACACCGCCGGAGGCATCCATATAGAGTCATACTTTGTTTTAGAATCGAGTTGTAATCATTGAGTTGTAAATAAATAGAAGTGCGATGATCATCATTCCATAGAGCATTGTCCCAATAAAAAAAGGCCAAAGAAAAAAAGAAGGCCCAAAAAAAAGAAAATAATAAAAAGGGGCAATGCTACTATCCTTTTTCCACACTTGTGCTTCAAAGTAGCACCATGATATAGCAAGTCTCATATATTTTGCTTCAAAGTAGCACCATGTTCTTCATATAGAGAGTCTCATATGTTATCACTTTCATATACTAGTGGGAATTTTACATTATATAACTTGGCTTGTATATTCTAATGATGGGCTTCCTCAAATTTCCCTAGGTCTTCATGAGCAAGCAAGTTGGATGCACACCCACTAGTTTCTTTTGTTGAGCTTTCATACATTTATAGCTCTAGTGCATCCGTTGCATGGCAATCCCTACTCACTCACATTGATATCTATTGATGGGCATCTCCATAGCCCATTGATACGCCTAGTTGATGTGAGACTATCTTCCCCTCCTTTTTTGTCTTCTCCAAAACCACCATTCTATTCCACCTATAGTGTTATATCCATGGCTCACGCTCATGTATTGCGTGAAGATTGAAAAAGTTAGAGTATGAAACAATTGCTTGGCTTGTCATCGGGGTTGTGCATGATTTAAATACTTTGTGTGGTGAAGATGGAGCATAGCCAGACTATATGATTTTGTAGGGATAACTTTCTTTGGCCATGTTATTTTGAGAAGACATAATTGCTTTGTTAGTATGCTTGAAGTATTATTATTTTTATGTCAATATAAACTTTTGTCTTGAATCTTTCTAATCTGAATATTCATACCACAATTAAGAAGATTTGCATTGAAATTATGCCAAGTAGCACTCTGCATCAAAAATTCTTTTTTTATCATTTACCTACTCGAGGACGAGCAGGAATTAAGCTTGGGGATGCCTGATACGTCTCAAACGTATCTATAATTTTTGATTGCTCCATGCTATATTATCTACTGTTTTGGACTATATTGGGCTTTATTTTCCACTTTTATATTATTTTTGGGACTAACCTATTAACCGGAGGCCCAACCCAGAATTGATGTTTTTATGCCTATTTCAGTGTTTCGGATAAACAAAATATCAAACGGAGTCCAAACGGAATAAAATCTTCGGGAACGTGATTTTCTCACCGAACGTGATCCAGGAGACTTGGACCCTACTCCAGGGGGTCAAAGAGGAGGTCACGAGGGTGGGGGGCGCCCCCCCCTAGGGCGCGCCCCCTGCCTCGTGGGCCCCTCAGTGCTCCACCGACGTACTCCTTCCTCCTATATATACACACGTACCCCCAAACGATCAGAACAGGGGCCAAAAACCTAATTCCACCACCGCAACTTTCTGTATCCACGAGATCCCATCTTGGTGCCTGTTCCGGAGCTCCGCCGTAAGAGGGCCGTCACCACAGAGGGCTTCTACATCATCCTAGCCTCTCTGATGAAGTGTGAGTAGTTTACCTCAGACCTTCGGGTCCATAGTTAGTAGCTAGATGGCTTGTTCTCTCTCTTTGAATCTTAATACAAAGTTCTCCCCCTCTCTTGTGGAGATCTATTCGATGTAATCTTCTTTTTGTGGTGTGTTTGTTGAGACTGATGAATTGTGGGTTTATGATCAAGTCTATCTATGAATAATATTTGAATCTTCTATGAATTCTTTTATGTATGATTGGTTATCTTTGCAAGTCTCTTCGAATTATCCGTTTGGTTTGGCCAACTAGATTGGTAGTTCTTGCCATGGGAGAAGTGCTTAGCTTTGGGTTCGATCTTGCGGTGTCCTTACCCAGTGACAGAAAGGGGCAGCAAGGCACGTATTGCATCGTTGCCATCGAGGATAACAAGATGGGGTTTATTTCATATTGCATGAATTTATCTCTCTACATCATGTCATCTTGCTTAAGGCGTTACTCTGTTTTTAACTTAATACTCTAGATGCATGCTGGATAGCGGTCGATGAGTGGAGTAATAGTAGTAGATGCAGAATCGTTTCGGTCTACTTGTCACGGACGTGATGCCTATATACATGATCATGCCTAGATATTCTCATAACTATGCTCAATTCTGTCAATTGCTCAACAGTAATTTGTTCACCCACCGTAGAATACTTATGCTCTTGAGAGAAGCCACTAGTGAAACCTATGGCCCCTAGGTCTATTCTCATCATATCAATATCCATCACTTTAATCTTGCTTTGCTTTTTTACTTTGCCTTTACTTTTTACTTTGCATCTTTATACCAAAAATACCAAAACTATTATATCTGTCAGACCTCACTCTCGTAAGTGACCGTGAAGGGATTGACAACCCCTAATCGCGTTGGTTGCGAGTAGCTCTCGTTTTGTGCAGGTACGAGGGACTTGAGCGTGGTCTCCTACTGGATTGATACCTTGGTTCTCAAAAACTGAGGGAAATACTTACGCTACTCTGCTGCATCATCCCTTCCTCTTCGGGGAAAGCCAACACAAGCTCAAGATGTAGGAGCTCCCAATTCACAATTGCAGACACCTTCTCATAATTAATAGCGATGCCTTTGGCGGAGATGATATGACCAAGGTAGAGAACCTCATCAAGCCAGAACTCACACTTGGAAAACTTCGCATAGAATTGATGCTCCCTGAGTTTGTCGAGTACCAATCTCAAATGCTTGGCATGACCCTCCTTATTCTTGGAAAAGACCAAAATATCATTGAGATACACCAGGACGAAATCATTTGTGTAAGGGTTGAATATGAAGTTCATCATGCGAGAGAACGTTGGAGGAGCATTGACAAGGCCGAAAGACATGACAGTATATTCATAAGAACCATAGCTTGTTCTAAAAGTTGTCTTGGGAATATCTTGTTCACGAATGCGAATCTGATGATAACCCATACGGAGGTCAAGCTTGGAGAATACTTGAGCACCTTTAAGTTGCTCGAATAGATCATTGATGTTGGGAAGTGGATACTTGTTCTTTATTGTCTTATTGTTCAATGGACGGTAGTCAATGCAGAGTTGTTCCGTTCCATCCTTCTTGTTGACAAAAAGAACACCACAACCCCATGGATATAAACTTGGTCTGATCAGACCCATACGCTCTTGTTCATCGAGTTGTTTCTCCAACTCATTCAACTCTTCTGGTCCAAGCTTGTAAGGATGTTTGCAAACAGGTTCCGTGTCAGGATCAAGATCGATAACCAATTCAACTCGCCGGTGAGGAGGCATTCCTGGAAGCTCTTCTGGAAAGTCGTCTTGATATTCACAAACGACTGGAATCTGAGAGATGGCATTCAACTCGCCCTTCTCATTGAGAGAAAACAGTCGAATGGTATCATCACGAGTGGCATAGATGATCACATCCTCAGAAGAGTGTGTCAATTGAATCTGCCTGGCAGCACAATCAAGCTGAGCCTTGTGCTTAGAAAGCCAGTCCATGCCGAGAATTTGATCAATATCCGAGTCACCAAGAACAATAGGAGAAGACAGAAACTTATAGTCACCCATCTTGATAACGGAATCCGGAATGAATACTCGAGAAGTCATTTGTCGGGCCGGAGAAACAATAGACAAAGGTCTCGGCAATACTTGAGTAACCAAATCATGCATAACCACAAAAGGTCTTGAAATGAAAGAATGTGATGCACCAGTATCAAATAAGACTTTTGCAGGAATATCATTAACAGGAAGGTTACCCATGATCACTTCTGAAGAATCCTCTGCCTGAGCTGCGTTCAACATGTTGACCTTAGCATGCTTGGGATTATGCTTGACCACTGCATTGCTGGCAGATCTCACAGGGAGGAGGCAGAAGACGCCTTTGGTTGAAGCACTTGTTTGCATAGTGCCCTTTCTGCTGACACTTGTTGCAAGTAACCTCTATGGGTGGGCGGTGATAAGGAGCACTTGACCTTGGAGTATGAGACTGAGCTTTGTTCTGATAGCATGGGTTGGGTGGGTGGGAAGATCCACTGCCACCTTTGCTCTTCTGCTGGTAGGACTAAAGGAACGGAGGAGGAGGAGGCAACCAGAACTTCTGTTGCTTAGCTGCCACTTGAGTTGAAGAAGAAGATTGAACTGCATCCCTGACTCTCTTCTTAGAAGCATCACACTTGAGCTGAGCAGCTTCTTGCTTTAGTGCCATGTTGTAGAATTCATCATACTTAGTCGGCTCAAGAAGCAATAGAGCTAATTGCAGATCTTCTCTGAGGTTACCTCTGAATTGATAAATCATTCTCTTTTCATCAGGGACGTCTTGTTTAGCGAAGCGAGCGAGTCTCTGAAACTGGATATTGTATTGATACACAGACACGCGGCCTTGCTTGAGATTGCGGAACTCCTCACGCTTGCTCTCAGCAACACTTTGTGGAATGTGGTGAGCTTTGAAGTCTCGGCGGAAATCATCCCAGGTAATCACACGACCTCCTCTGGAATCTCTGTATTGTTGATACCACTCAGCAGCTTGGTCTTTGAGTTGAAACGAAGCCAACTTGACAAAGTCCTCAGGCCTGACATTGCTACACTCAAAATGTTTGCAGATATCCACGAGCCAGTCGTCGGCGTCTGTGGCCTTGACACATTGTTGAAGGACTTCGGCTGGTTTGCGAGGAACTGACTGAGGGTAGCAAACTGAGGTTGATTATTGCCTTGGCCTTGATTTCCTTGGTTGCCTTGCCCTTGGTTGCGCTCTTGCAAGAGTTGCAAAAGCATCCAAGTGTTGGTGTTGGTGGCTGCCATGACAGCTTGCCATGCCTCCGGAGGTGGAGGTGGTGGCGGAGGGTTCGGATTCTGACGCGTTGGAGGAGCCATCCTGAAGAGGTTGACATCCGTTAGCATCTTGAAAGACATATATTCAAGCTGAATCAATGGATCGAAATTGCAACATATAGCCTTAACATTCGAACAAGAATGAATGAATGAATTCCAAAGTAAATCATCACACTTCCATTAAGTTGAGAAGCCACTTAGATAAAGGTAGATGAATAAAGCAACAAGGTACGGATATGAACAAATAAGTGGTAAGGATTACCCAATCACAAACCAAATATCTGCGGGAAGAAAGATTAGAGCTACTTGAATTCCCACCTATGAAACTCCCGAAATTTTCTGGTTATGCAATCAGGTGTTGGGGATACAGGGGAAGCGTAATATCTCACCCAAAACTAGCAAATCCTACATCCAGCTGTATCCATCCTTCAACACATAACCAAGAAATCATCGGAAATCAATTACCTCAACCTTCGAAAAGCATCCGTTATACGAGTTATGGCAATACTCCCAAACTCCCGCCCCAGTACTGGGTGGCGTCGAGGTTATCTCACCAACAACTGCATAAAAGAGATTTTTGATGTCGGCGAACTCAGGTATTCCAGAACTGCAACGATAAAATTGTGACGACAACACCTCGGAGCTCAACTCCCCGGGACACTGCCACAACCCCTAAATGTCAGGATGCACCAAGAACAATGTTCTCGTCACAAAACCATTGGAACAATTCCAAGATACCCTGGTGATCCTAATTTATTTTCGTGAAATTTGAGGAGAGAAGGGTCAAAACTCTACGTCAGGAGGCCTCACCAGAGTGACGAAGGGACTGAGGAGTAAAAAGAATCCTACTCTCCGATATATATAATCCTAAGACTCAAAACATTTTGTTCTAGACTCAACAACGTTAGCAATTCGATCAAGCAGGGGGCTCCTAATTCGGAGAAGGCTCTGATACCAACTTGTAGCACCCACAATGCGGCTATATCTCCCATGTGTCGGGGCACGACTTAGAGGCATAGACGCATGGTAGGCATGTCGCAAGAGGGGTAATCTTTACACATCGCATGTACTGAATAAGAAAGGGATAAAGAGTCGGCTTACAATCGCCACTTCACACAATACATAAATATAACATACATCATCCAGAATACAATCAAGGTCCGACTACGGAACCAAAATAAAGAACGAAAACCCCAAATGCTAGATCCCCGGTCGCCCCAACTAGGTTCCTCTACTGATCATCTGGAAAAGCAACATAGTAACAGCCCGAATCCTCGTCGAACTCCCACTTGACTTCAGTAGCGTCCCCTGCACTGGCATCATCGGTACCTGCATCTATTTGGAAGTATCTGTGAGTCATGGGGACTCAGCAATCTCACACTCTCACGATCAATACTATTTAAGCTTAAAGGTAGGAAAGGGTAGTGAGGTGGAGCTGCAGCAAGCACTAGCATATATGGTGGCTAACTTACGCAAATGAGAGCGAGAAGAGAAGCAAAGCACGGTCGAGAAGCTAATAGTGATCAAGAAGTGATCCTGAAGCTACTTAAGTTCAATCATAACATGAGACTGTGTTCTCTTCCCAGAGGTGGTGCTGCAAGGGGCTCTAGTTTGGACCAACACTCAGAGGAGCACTGGCCCGGGGGTTTAAAATAAAGATGACCCTTGAGTTCGCGGAACCCAAGGGAAAAGGCTTAGGTGGCAAATGGTAAAACCAAGATTGGGCCTCGCTGGAGGAGTTTTATTCAAAGCGAACTGTCAGGGGGTTCCCATAACACCCAACCGCGTAAGGAACGCAAAATCAAGGAACATAACACCGGTATGACGGAAACTAGGGCGGCAAGAGTGGAAAAAAACACCAGGCATAAGGCCGAGCCTTCCACCCTTTACCAAGTATATAGATGCATTAAAGTAAATAAGATATAATGATGATATCCCAACAATATCCATGTTCCAACATGGAACAAACTTCAACTTCACCTGCAACCAGCAACACTATAAGAGGGCCGAGCAAAGTGGTAACATAGCCAAACAATGGTTTGCTAGGAAAGGTGGGTTAGAGGATTGACGTGGCAATATGGGAGGCATGATATAGCAAGTGGTAGGTATCGCGACATAGCAATAGAGCGAACAACTAGCAAGCGAAGATAGTAGTGATTTCGAGGGTATGGTCATCTTGCCTGCAAAGTTCTCAGAGTTGACGAAAGCTTGATCCTCGTTAGCGTACTCAACAGGTTCCTCGATCACGTACTCGTCTCCTGGCTCTACCCAAAGAGAGAACACAAGCAAAGGAGCAACAATCAATCACGGTGCAATGCACAATCAACATGATGCAAAACATGGCATGACATGCGGGATGCGATATGCAATGCATATGCATGCTCTGGAAGGAAAAAGGATGAACAAGGCATCAACTTGGCAAACCAAGTGTGCCGCTGGAAATATGAGATGATTTTGGTTGAAATCGATATAAAGATCACCGGAATCGGATGCACGGTTTGCAAATGGCAAGCAAAACAAGAATGACACAATTCTGCGATTAACAGCATGATGCCATCTAGAATGCAACAAGAAACTAAGCTACTGCACTCCAACATAGCAATGAAGCATAGGGCAGTGATGTACTCAAGATTCTTGACAAAACATGAACACTGAGCTACGGCTAAAACACACTAGAACAAGTTGAAACAAGCATGGCAAAAGTGCAAAAGATATCAGGTTCAAAGACTTAGTGAAAATACTAACATGCTAGAAAATAACATCAGCAAGCCATGTTTAGAGCAAGCAAACAACATGCTACAGGAACATATCATGGTATGAAACACTAAATGACTATAACAAAAGTCCCTTACTGACCATGAGCCAAAATGGCACAGAAGATATGATGGCACCCATGTAAACATAGCAAGTTTTATTAACAGTTTCAGACTTCGCAGAAAACAGAGCATGGCATAAACAGAGTTATGAAGGCATCTTTGCGAGCTCAAATCACTCACCACAAGGCATTGCATGACAAGATAAGCATACTAGCAGCAATAAGACATGTTCATGAAGCTAACCATGGCAAGAGCAAGTTCATAGCATGCACGGATCAACAACAACAACCATGGCAAAATTGATTAACATGTTAACATTCTGCCAGGAACATTTTATAGCAAGATTAAGACATGCTAGGGCACTCCATAATTACAAACATGGGCATGGACGGATATAGAATAACCATATGTCCAAAACATCCTTACAGAAGGTACTCAAAACAAGCATGGATCTCACTGTAGCATCATGTTTACATGGCATAAAAAATTACAGCAGGACAAGGACTTAGCAAAATCCTAAGTCCCTGAAATCAGCAATATCACGAAGGCTACTTTGCATGCTTGTGCTACTCACCACATTGATCACACAAATACATGGTAAGCACCTTTGTAAAGATGGCATGGCATAGATCAAAACACATGTAGAGCTCATGCCCATTTGATGCACACAACAAATGTGACAAAAATGACAAATCACCCTAAACTGATAAGTAACAGGAGCAAACAATTTATAGCATTTTTGCATTGATGATTTGGGCATCAAGATGGGCTCAAACAAGCATGTCACAATGGAATGAAATGAAGAGAATTTTCCAATGAACATTTTGATATATCATGCACATGAAACGGAGCTACGGTCATGGAGTAATGGCATGATGAACAGGGCATAAAAACATTACAGAAACTAGGACTTAGAGATATTTGGACCTCGGGTGAACAGATCTAGGGTTCATTGGCACGCTTCCTGAGGATCACCGGAAGGTCACCGGAGAAGGAGGTCGCGGTGGTCGGGGTCGGTGGATCCGGCCGGAGGTGAGGGAGAGGGAGGCGGCGCCATGGAATAGGGGAGGCGGCGCCGGCGTGCTTTGGCTGCGCGCGTGGCCGAGGAGGATACGGAGGCGGGTGGCGCGACGCCGGCGGGAGGGCGGAAGGCGGTGACCGGGGAGGACGCGGGGCGGCGGAGCTGTGCTGGGTCTCGGGCGGCAGGCAGCGGCCGGCGCGCGGGCTCGCGCGGGCCTGACTCAGGCCCCGCGGGCCGTGGTGGCGGAGGACGGCGGAGGGCCACTTGGCACCCTCTGATTGGCCGCTGGCGGTGGCGCGGCTTTGTCCGGTGGCGGCCGGATGTGTCCGATGGCGGCAAGGATGGATCTAGGGTTTTTGGACCTGGATTTGGAGGAGGGGTGCACATATTTATAGCTAGGAGGAGGTAGGAGTGTCCAAATGTAGTGTAATTTTCGACCACGCGATCGTGATCCGACGGCGGAGGACATGGAAGAGGTTTGGATGGGCTATTGGGCCGTTTTGTAGGGGTGTTGGGCTGAAACACACACGAGGCCTTTCCGGTTACCCGGTTATCCGTTGGAGCATCAAACGGACTCCAAATGACACGCAATTTGACAGGCGGTCTACCGGTGGTGTACCAAAGCCACTTGGCAAATCTCGGTCCATTCCGAGAACGTTTAACACCCGCTCATGAAAAGAGACAAAAGGGGTACACCGAAGGACGTAGTAGTGTCGGATTGCAAAACGAACAATGGGGAAAAAGCTCGGATGCAAGAGACGAACACGTATGCAAATGAGATGCACATGATGACATGATATGAAATGCATGACATGAACAAAATGCAAAACAAAGACAAAACCCAACCACGAAGGGAATCTCATAACTTAAAGCCGGAAATGGCAGAGTTGGAGTTACAATTAAGGCAAGTTACATCCGGGGTGTTACATTCTCCTAGCTTCGGAATGGCGTAAGTCGGTGGTGATGTTGTAGATGACTTGCATTGGTCGTTGTAGTTCGAAGTGGGTAGTTTTGTTGTTGTAGTTGTACGCGCCATCATTATTGTGTAAGACCGGAGATGAAATGCCTTGCCTATCCATCACAAGACTCGAGCAAATATGAGTGGGAGAAAAAGAAGAACTGTACCAAATGTACCTTGACCGATGTTGAAAATGGATCAATGATCACTCAATGATGTAACAAGCAAATAGCACAATTGGTACCTATCTCGTTAATTTCTCACACCTACACAAGTAAGGCTTATGGTGGAGCTCGGTGAGGATAGTGGCACAAAAATTTGATGCAAAATGTTATCAAGAGTCAATAATGTTGAAAAAGATTCACAAATTCGCAAGTGAAATAAGTAGACCAATAGCAATGAATGGCACACGGAAACGCACACACAGATAGATAAATGGGGTCGTGCAACCAAGGAATGAGCACAAAATGTGGAATCCACGGAAAATGCTCGTGTTGCACAACTCAAGAGAGACGCTAACACAATTTCTCAATAGGCGGATATGACACTTGTGCACAACCTATAAGATGCAAAATGGATAAAGTTTCTATCATAAGTATGCTATGTATATATGTTCCGGTGCTTTAGCACAAGATGATCTATGATGATCGAGTATGATACCATCTGATATATTGTAATCCACTATGATATGATGTTATGGCTCTTTCTTACAAGCTCTTTGCTCACTCTTTTTCTTTGCTTTAAAAGCTTATTCTTTTTTTGATATGGCCACAATGCGAAATGCACAAACCAAGATAGCAATTGGGTATATACGGGAACAATCTTGTGACCCAAGGGATGATATGATACCAATATGATATGGTATGTATGCAATGGAAGGTGTAGACCACTAATGCTCACAATTAACGTTGCCAATGATTACCCGATTGTCCAATATGCGGATGATACCCTCATTGTCCTACCTGCGATCGATGATGAACTCATCGCCTTCAAGGAGATGCTTGACACCTTTGCGGCTTCAACAGGACTGCGAGTCAACTTCAGTAAATCCTCCCTTATTCCAATCAATATGAGTGATGAGGAGGGCGCTAGGGTTGCCACCTTGCTCGTATGCAATGTTGGCTCCATGTCGTTCACATATCTAGGGTTACCAATGGGAACTTCTAGACCTACAATCTATGACTTACTGCCTCTGGTTGATCGCGTTGAGTGTCGTTTATCTGCATCCTCATGCCTCCTAAATCAAGGGAGCCGTCTACAACTGCTGCAGTCGGTGTTGTGTTCCATGCCAATTTATTTCTTGTGTACACTCTCCCTTCCCAAGGGCATTTTGCAGCAAATCGAGTGAATCATGCGACAATGTCTGTGGAGAGGAAACACAGACAACCCTCGCCAATCATTGGCTGCTTGGGATTTGGTCTGTCGGCCTGAAGATACGGTGGTCTGGGTGTTCTTAATTTGGTATTCAAAATGAGGCCTTGTTGCTCAAGCATCTCTTCAAGTTTTTGAACAAGGTTGATGTGACTTGGGACTCATTAATTTGGGACACTTATTATGCCTCCTCACCGCCAGAAGTCACGCAGAGTTGTGGATCCTTTTGGTGGCGTGAAGCCATGCGTTTATATAACAACTTCTGCACATTATCTGTTCCACAAGTACATGCAGGCAACACGGTGGTCTTTTGGCTTGATCGATGGCAGCTGGGTAATCATGTTGTCTTATTGCATGACCGCTTCCCATGGCTTCATTCATTTGCGATTGATGATGCGATCACGATCAAAGACTTTATGGAGCGGCCTGATGCCTCTGATAACTTCCATCTGCCTCTGTCGCCAGAGGCTTATATTGAGTTCACCCATCTCTAGTCTTTGCTGCCACTGATCAACCTGTATGAGGAGAGGAAGGACATCTGTAAATGGCCATCTAAATCTGGGGATTTTAAGTCAAAGATTTACTATAAGTCTTGCTTCTCTCACCTGGTGGTTGATCCCATTTTCAAATGTATTTGGAAGTGTGCATGCACGCTCAAGTTCAAGGTATTTGGTTGGCTTCTCTTAATGGACCGTTTGAACACTAGGGATATGATGCAGCACCGACACTGGATCATTCAGGATGACACATGTGTTCTATGCCACTGTGCTCCTCATGAAGATCGGGCACATCTCCTCTTTGCTTCCAACTTCAGTCAAAGGGTTTGGAACTACCTTGGGATTTCTTGGACTGTTCAGCCGAACCAGACTACATATGAGATGGCTCTATCAGCTAGGAGGGATTTTGGTCTTCCTTTTTTCACAGAGGTTGTCTTCACTGCTACATGGAATATTTGGACTCAAAGGAATGGGAAGATCTTCGGAAATGAGCAGCCTTCCTTTAGATCTTGGAGGAGGAACTTTATCCATGACATATCTCTTTTGTCTCATAGAATTAGATGTAAATATAAAGATAGATTAATCTCCTGGATAGCTACCCTCTCTTAGACTTCTTTGTAAGTATTTCCTTTTCTTTTGCTTGTAATTTTGTAACTTCTCTATTTCACTATCAATAAAGCACTGTGCGGCTGTTGCCTTGCAGTATATAGTCAAAAAAACGTTGCCGGGAATACTCAAATGGCTAGTCTCGATAGGCAAGTGACGCAAAATGGGCTAGGGGTTATCAAAGCAATGGTAAGAATATACAATAATGTCGTCGAGGTTACTGTACTTATGTACGATGACGACCTCGTGGCGATGATGACTGGCGGTGATCTTGATGGAGATACCAAGATGATGGAGACTCGTCCCTAAGTAGCCAAAACACCTTAAGAAACAGAAAACCCGCGAACTCAAAATCTCAAATGTCGAATGGTGGTAGCGGGAAAGCGGTGGTGGTTGCGGAAATGCAATGATGGGGTTTGAGACACAATGCGGAAATGGAGGGTAAGATGGTGGACTATATGCGGTGCCGGAGTTGGAAGCACAATCCCTAAGTAGCCGAAACACCTTAGGAGACACAACTCACAACACAAACAAAATTGGGTTAAGTTGGGGTGGTGGAAGTGTATGGTGGGCAAGCCTATGAGGAAGTTATGGTGGTGGTTGACGAATAAGCAACCGTCCCTAAGTAGCCTAAACACCTTAGGAGACTCAAATCACAACTCAAACAACCACTAATGCTATGGAGATCAATATGGGTTAGGTTGCGGAAGTTGGTGGTGGTTATGCGGATGATATGGTGGAAGCCCTAGGCAAAGATGCCAAAGTTTCAAAAATTCGATGCAGTCAAATGGTGAAGGTAGTATTTTTGTGGGATTGTGGATGTCAAGAGCTTCAAAACGAGCTAAAGAACATCAAAATCGGACTCCAGGTGAATTAGTTATGGACAAAACGGTGAAACGGCACAGGATGGATTCCCAGGGGCCGGACATCCAGGGCTGGGGCCGGATATCCGGGGGCTGATGTCCAGGACCGTGCGGATTTTGTGCTCCAGGAGACGGATGTCCGGCCTGATGGCCCGGATGTCCGGCCCGATGATTCCAGATCGGGATTTGGACTTCGAAACTCGATTTGGGGCGGAAATTGATGATTTTGGGGGCAAAATTTGATGGATTTTATGGATGGAAGGTGGAGAAAAGTGGGGGAAAGATAGATCTACTCAAGACACAACAAATCCATGAATCAAAATCAACAAAACATCATCAAAACCAACAAATCACAAAAAAATTGGGTGCTATTTTTGTGGGGAATTTTCAAATTTAGGACGAAATCAACAAAATTAGGCTAGAAAACAAAGGGGGTAGGGGCTCCAAATTCATGATCAACCTTGCTCTGATACCAAGATGATGTAGGGTGGAACCCTAGATGTCTGATCTTTCACGAAAGGAGCGGATCCCGCGATGAACACGAAAAACACAAGGGGAAATCACAAGGGGAAACACGAGAGAAACACTCAAACCAACAAGATTCGGTCACACATATGCTAGATCCTTGAAACACAAAGAGATACACGATCCGAATCCAACAAAGGACGATACAAGTGGTAACTAGTTCATCTCCGTGAGGAGGTCTTGAGGGGTCTTCCCATGAAGGGGTCTTGAATCCAAGGTGGACCTTCTCCGAAGAGGTAACGGTCCCTCGCAATGGAGTAGATCCAGATGGATGAGAAAAGCTCTATCTCACATATGAGCTAACACAAAGCTAACCCTAACTACGAGGAGGAGGGGGTCTATATATAGTGCTAGCCCATGAAGGGGTAAGTGAGAGGGGGGATACATGGGCCCTTGGCCCGATCTTTGCGCCCAGGCAGGTGCTGGATGTGCAGGATGGGAGCCGGATGTCCGGCGGTTCACGAAGAGCCAGATGTCCGGGATGGACTTGGCTGGCTTCGGTAGCATTCTGTGAAGAGGGGACAGATTTCCGGGCGAAGGGGCCGGATGTCCGAGGCTTCGGGAGGAGCCGGATGTCCAAGCTGTCGGGGTCGCTTCCGGAGCTCTCTAGATAAGAAGGGGCCGGATTTCCAGGGGTCGTGCCAGATGTGCGGGCTGGTCTGGATGTACGGGCTAGGGCTGGATGTCCAGCCACTGTAGCAGCTGGCTCTTCTTCCTTCTCCTTCCTTCGCTCCCGCACACACTTGGCCTTGGTCCTTGGGCTCTCCATGGTGTACTCGGGTGTACCTGAGTATGCACAAGGTCCGCGCTTGAAGTAGCATCCATGTATTACATGCGGAAAGGGAAGATTCGGAAAGAAGCGAGTTCACCTTAGGTCCAATGGCGTATGCTCGAGTGTACATGGGGATGATCGTAGGATGCTCTGCATCACTATCCAAGGCCCTTGCGGCCGAAGAATTGACCGCACTACGCTCCACGGTGGATAGGGATGACATAATCCTCGATAAGCGTCCCAAATCCACCTCCTTCAAACCAGCGACGAAATAGACAAATTTCAAGTTCACCTGACGGACCCCAAGAAGATAGCCTCCATCGGGGCACAGCTGGACCCTACAGTCGATGCCGCATTACGCGCGTTCCTGCGCGAGAACTGGGACACGTTCGCTTGGCACCCTTCTGACATGTCAGGAACCCCACGCAGGTTGGCCGAACACAGCCTCAACATATTGAAGGGATACAATCCAGTCAAGCAAACACTGCGGCACTTTTTCGAACCCAAACGACAAGCTATGGGGGAGGAACTAGCCAAGTTAATTGAGGCTGGGTTCATCAGAGAAATAAAACATCTGGACTGGCTAGCAAACCTGGTGATGGTACCAGAGAAGGATAAATCCTGGCGCCTGTGCGTCGATTTCAAGGACCTCAACAAGGCCTTCCCTAAGGAACCCTTCCCCTCCCCTGCATCGATCAGATCATTGACGCTACCGCAGGACACGACTCATTGTGTTTCCTCGACGCATACTCCGGATACTATCAAATCAAAATGAAGGAATCTGATCAAGCCGCAACAGCGTTCATTACCCCATATGGGCCTTTCTGCTTCAACACTATGCCCTTCGGGCTGAAAAACACCAGCGCCACCTACCAACGCATGATTCAAACATGCCTGGAGAAACAAGTCGGCAAAACAGTCGAAGCATATGTGGATGACGTCTTCATCAAAACTAAGCACGTCGAGTCACTAGTAGACGACCTGCGTCTCACATTCGACAACCTCTGTGCATATGACATCAGGCTCAATTCGGAAAAAATGTGTCTTCGGCGTTCCCGCCGGAAAACTGCTGGGCTTCATCGTTTCCAATAGAGGAATTGAGGCAAATCCAGCCAAAATCCGAGCTTTGTCACAATTGGCTACACCAACAGACCTTAAACAGGTCCAACAACTAGCCGGACGTGTGGCAGCTTTAAGCCGCTTTATCTCCAGATTAGGAGAAAAAGCATTGCCACTATACCACCTACTCCGACGCACCGACCACTTAGAGTGGACGGACGCGGCAATGGCCGGACTGGAAGAAATAAAATCTCTTTTAGCGAGCAACCCAATCCTGGCCGCGTCGAACGTCGGTGAACCCATGTTATTATACATCTCTGCAACACACCAGGTGGTGAGTGCGGTGCTCGTCGTCGAACGAGAGGAGGACGGACATAAATTCCCACTTTAGAAGCCAGTATACTATGTATCCACTGTCCTCACACCATGCAAATCCCGGTACCCTCATTACCAAAATATAGCATATGCGGTCTTCATGGCATCCCAGAAGCTACGACACTTCTTCCAAGAGTGCTCGATCATGGTGGCTTCCGAAGTACCACTCAATGACATAATAAACAACCGCGACGCTACAGGCCGGATTGCCAAGTGGGCCATTGAGCTCTTGCCATTTGTTATCACATACAAACCACACCGAGCCATTAAATCCCAAGTATTGGCTGACTTTGTCTCCGAATGGACAGAGGACGAACTCCCTAAAGAGTACGGTACATATTCCAGCTGTGTCATGCACTTCGATGGCTCTAAAATGCTGGTCGGTTTAGGAGCAGGCATTGTCTTAATGTCCCCCACAGGAAACACAGTCCAGTATGTACTCCAAATATTATACACAGACTTCAATAACGTAGCCGAATACGAGGCCTTATTGCACGGTCTTCGGATGGCTGTCTCTATGGGCATACAATGCCTGGAGGTGAGTGGGGATTCAAACCTCGCAATATCCCAAATAAACGGAGACTTCGACGCTAAAGATCCGAAGATGGCGGCCTACCATAACGCCATACTCAAAATATCATCTCGGTTCGAGGGACTCGAGTTTCATCATGTGGCTCGAGAAAGTAATCAAGCGACGGATGTCCTTGCTCGCATGGGCACCAAGCGTGACCCCGTCCCGCCTAACATCTTTTTGGAAAGGTTCTTCAAGCCATTCGTGGTGTGGCAGCATGAGAGCGGCAACACTAATCCGGATCCGGTTATACCCCAAGAATTTGAACACAATTCCAATATCATCGGGGGCTCAGCCACCGAAACAACACCATCGGCCCACCTAATAATGGTAGTAATTGCCCCATGGACCGAACCCTTCTTGGCCTACCTTAATAGGCGAGAGCTCCCTGAGGACCATAATGAGGCTCGATGCATCAATCGGCGCTCGAAAGCCTACAAGGTTCATGAAGGAGAGCTCTACAAGAAGAGTGCTACCGGAATACTTCAAAGATGTATCTCCAAAGAAGAAGGGCGACAACTCTTGGCCGAAATCCATGCTGGTCTTGGCGGTCACCACGCCGTAGCCCGGGCTCTTGTAATCAAGGCCTTCCATACCGATTTCTTCTAGCCGACGACCCGAGCAGATGCACATGACCTTGTCCAACATTGCATGGGATGCCAGCTTTTCGCCAATCAAAGTCATATGCCGCCTACCGCCTTACAATTAATCCCCATTACTTGGCCTTTCGCGGTCTGGGGACTTGATATGGTTGGATCCCTCAAAGGGGGAAGCCATAAGAAAAAATATCTGCTGGCCATGGTAGATAAATTAACTAAGTGGATAGGGGCCAAGCCAGTTAAAACGACCGAAGACGGACCAGTGACAGACTTTATATCCGGTGTCATACACCGTTATGGTGTCTCACACAACATCATCACCGATAACGGCTCCAATTTTATAGCCGACAAAGTGAAAAAATGGTATGCTAACCTGGGCATCAAGCTCTATTATGCCTCTATCTATCACCCCAAATGAACGGTCAAGTTGAATGAGCTAATGGTCTTATCATGAGCGACATTAAGCCTAGACTAGTACAGTCTTTAAAAGAGTCAGACAAACACTGGGTCGAGGAGCTCGACTCCGTACTCTGGGGGGCTACGGACCACGCCCAACCGCACTACCGGTTACACACCATTTTTCATGGTGTACGGTGCGGAGGCTGTTTTGCCCTGCGACATTATTCATGACTCACCTCGAGTGTGCATGTATGAAGAGAGAGAAGCCGAGCTAGATCGGCAAGACAGTCTAGATACCCTGGAGGAGGAGCGCGATGTTGCAAAGGCCCGTTTCGCATTCTATCAACAACAAGCTCGCAGATACCAAAGCAGAGAGGTGCAGGCCAAGACTTACAATGTTGGTGAACTCGTTCTACACTTGCCAGAGAAGAAAAAGGACAGACTCAAGGCCAAGTGGGAAGGTCCCTTCATTATAGATGAAGTTCTCACTGGTGGTGCGTACCGTCTACGTGACACATCGAATAATCGCTTAGAGCCAAACCCGTCGAATGCCGCCAGACTCCGAAGATTCTACGCCTAGAGCCAAACTCATGGTTCGTTTTATTTTTTCTCCTCTTTTCATTTTCTCTCGCTTTAAATATTTTTCTTTAGCTTTATAGCTCTTGGGCGGCTAGATCGCACACTTATGTGGTACACATCCTTAAATGTACACACCCATAACACCTGGGGGCTTATTTTACAGAAGCTTATTATCATTTTCCGAGCATCAAGCTAGCCATATATATGTCCTTTTCTTATATATACCATTTCTTCGCCATGATATGCACCTTTATGACTTAAGTTTCTGCCAAGCTGGGTTGCCTGGCTCCTGTGCTTATGCCCTACATTCCCGTTAGTTCGGCTAGGGCATAAAGGGAGCACCTCTGCGATTGTTATAGCCGGGTCATCCGGACTTGTACCTCAGACTGGGTGAAGCCGAAAGCTAGCATTCTTAAGGGAATAATCGGTCGGCGGACTAAAGACGTTTTACCCTCGTTGCACTATGAACCCCCCAGATATCATGTATATTGCGATTTTTCGAATCACAGTTTGGGCATGCATACTAACGCATGTTCACCCAGGAAAAGGAACCCTTAACGGAACTATTCTCTCTGGAAGATGTTTCTTACAATCAATAAGTAATATGACATAGCTAGCCGAATACAACTTGTCTGTTCAAGCAACTATGACCCCTATGCCTGGTTTCCACGCATGCCCCGATATTTATTGCCGGTCCGGTATTCGGAAACAATCTGCACCTTCGGGTCCGGAGGTCGAAGCGAAAAGGTCTGCCATGACAATCATTTTACAATTCGGCTAGGGATAAAATTGTCAATTGAAGTACATAGTCACTTGGACTCAAAAACTTCTTCTTCTATACCGTCTAATAGGCTGTCTAGCTTATAGTCTTGTTGTGAAAACTTCGTGGATATCTTTACTTGGTCATATACCAAGCTCACTAGAATCTCTTGTCCATATGACCCCCGAGGTCCAACCCGGGCCATATGATACGGATCAAGTCCGGTATACCGTGTTTTCACCATGGCCCAAGCCTCTCGTGCGCCTTCCTGGCAAGCAGATATCTTCCATAATCTAAAGAGGTCCTGAGCTCCCTTGAACAGCTTCACAAGCTCCTCCATACTTCCTGGAGGGGATGTGGATGGCCATAAAGCCTTGGCAACGCTCAGCGTCGCTTTCCGAGCTCGCTCACTTCAGACAGCTCTTGTAACAGATCGCCTTGGAAGCTGGATGCCTCTTCTTCGGGCCGCCCAGTCAAAATACCTATAGGAATAAACTTATCAGAAGTCGCCTCAGCGAACTGTACGACAATAAGTTGAAAGGCATAATGAATATGCCGCCTCGCAGATTTTTGCTCTCCTTTATAGCGTCTGCTAGTTGGGCCTGCACATCCTTTAGCTCTTCGCCGAGCTGGGTATTGGCATCCTGCAGCTTCTTCTTTTCGTCCCTGGTCCGTGACAGCACACATTGACCAGCAGCCTCTTGCGTTTCGGCATGTTCCTTCTCCGCTTGTGCGGCCTTTAGCTTCTCTACCATCTGAGCCAACGAGCCTACCATCGTATAATACAGCAATGATTATTCATATAAACACATCTGGCACATGATTACATTTTTCAGATAGAAGGAAACCTTACTAGTCGGTGCCTCCTTGGACTTCCCCAGTTCGGCGATAATAGTAGTTAGATGGGTCCGGCACTGTTCCAGCTCCTGAGATAGCATGTTGTTCTTCTCCGCGAGTACCTGATTATACAATGATCCTTAAATCAGTTGTTTCAACTACTTCAAGTCTCGTGGTCTACTGTTATATGGCCACCAGATCTATACAATGCATACTTACCCGCATATCTTTCAAATAGTGGTCATTAGCTCTGGCAAGCCCATCCCGAGCAGCTCGGATGTATGCATCAGCCAAGCTGAAGGCATTGAACACCTCTTCAGTAAAGCTGGGGTCGTGAAGAGCAGCCCTCCATCACCGATGATTCATGGCGCTCTCCACTTCAGAGTTCGTGATGGACACATCATCCAAATCCTATGAAGGAGGATAATCGGCGTCACTCCCGTATCAGCCCCCGCCCTAGAGGCAGGGTCTGGAACCTGATTGGTAGAGGCACGACTGGCATGATCCCTGGACATAGTCCGGCGAACACTCTTCCTGATAAAACAAAGTGGACAATGTCACAGTTCGATGTGACTGCCAGGGGGCGTATTCGAATCCATACATCTTTGATGAAGGCTCGGTCGTGTTGTCATCTGCCTTCCTCTTCGAAGACCCACCCGGCACAGGCGCCGCTCTCTTATGAGACACCTCTGGTGCAGCATGGCACGCCGAGCGCCTCCCCTTTGGAGCATGAGACAGTGCGGTGGGTGAGGCATAACGAGGAAGATCTTTTGGAGGAGATGCTCCCTGGGCACTTACGTGGGAAGACGGCAGGAGACCGAGGTAATCGGCTACAATGGCCACTTTTGCGCCGTCGTAGCTCGCCTGATAGAAGACCCCCTCCTTAAGCTCTGCAAATATATCTGGATCCTCCTCAAATCCGGGATCTAGGTCCCGAATATGATTCTCCGGCTGCGGGGCAGGGCTATAGGTCCCCGCAGTGGCCTTCCGCCATTCCTGGTAAAGATGGTCGGTTCGAGTCCAGCTAGTTGTGGCTTAAGATGAGGATTGAATGAGATTCTGGATTGAAAGCTTACCTAGCTAGGGGGGTTGTACATGGAGAATCCATCCTGGCACTTAAGACGGGTGAATTCTTCTTTCTCCCCTTTATAAAGATCCACCAGCATGGTGGCTAGGGCGGCAAAGTCATCCGGACCCTTGTGCCCGTAGCAAGATGTATCATCCTCCCCATTGTAGTTCCACATGGGGAGTCCTTTGGATTGGAGTGGTTGGACGCTTCGCATTATGGAAATTGCCATGACCACAATCATGGATAGTCCGGATTGGCCGAGTATTTTTATCTTGTCCGTTAACATATTGACTTTCGCACTATCTTCCTCCTTGAGGCTCCGAGGGCGCCAGCTGTGGCATTTCTTCAGTGGAGCGCTGGAAAATTCGGGAAGGCCCATTCGGACTGGGTCGAGGAGAACGACGTCTTCAATATAAAACCACTCGGAGGGCCACTCCTCGGACGCCTTCTTCGGCGTGCTGGACAGGTATCCGGTTCCGGCTATGCGCCATATCTCGGCGCCGCCCACCTTGAATATGGATCCCTTTCGGGAGTGAGGGACGAGGCAGAACAATTTCCTCCATAACTCAAAATGGGCCTCGCAGCCTAAGAACAGCTCGCAAAGAGCGACGAAGCCCGCGATGTGCAGAATGGAGCTTGGAGTAAGATTGTGCAGTTGGAGGCCGTAATACTCCAGGAGACCTCGGAGGAAAGGATGGATTGTAAATCCAATACCTCTCAAGAGAAAGGAAACGAAACACACTCGCTCCCCTTCTGAAGGATTTGGGAAATTTTCCTCCAGGGCTTCGCCCGTAAAGGAAGTTAATCTCGCTCGCACCGGGATTAGATCCGCAGGGGGAAGGTAGCCTTGCGCTTGGAGCTTGGTCAGCTGGGCATGGGATACTGAGCATCTTTCCCAATCGCCTTTTTAGGAGCCATGAGGAAAGGAGGAAGAACTGGGAGCGCTGGCCATGTTTGAGTGGTTTCTCCTAACGATCTCTAAGGACTTTCCGCCTGGTGTGGAATGGCATCTGAGATCCAATCCCTTTAAATAGATGCTTTTTTATGGCTGGGGTGTTATATGCAAAAAATACTTTGACCTTTTGTATTCGTTCGACATGTGGAAGCAAAAGAGACGAAGGCGCGGGAGCCAATTGTATGACATTAAATGAAAAGCCGAATATAACTCTTCGGGTCAGATGCTTTGAAGTGTTTGGAGGAGGAACCCGCCTTGCAATGCCGAAGACGACCTGCACGCCAGACACACCGTCATTGAAGCCTGGTTCGGGGGCTACTAAGGGAGTCCTGTATTAAGGGGTCCTCGGGCGTCTGGGCTATGTGACGTGGGCCGGACTAATGGGCCATGAAGATACAAGGCAGAAGACTTCCTCCCGTGTCCGGATGGGACTCTCCTTGGCGTGGAAGGCAAGCCTAGCGTGTAGATATGAATATTCCTTTCTTTGTAAACTGACTCTGTAAAACCCTAGCCCCCCTCTGGTGTCTATATAAGCCGGAGAGTTTAGTACGTAGAGGCAATCATAATCATATAGGCTAGACAATTAGGGTTTAGCCATTACGATCTCGTGGTAGATCAAATCTTGTAACCCCTATACTCATCAAAGTAAATCAAGCAAGACATAAGGTATTACCTCCATCAAGAGGGCCCGAACCTGGGTAAAACATCATGTCCCTTGTCTCCTCTTGCAATTGATCCTTAGACGCATAGTTCGGGACCCCCTACCCGAGATCTGCCGGTTTTGACACCGATAGTTGGATCGCAAAGACGTTCGACTACATCAACCGGATTACTAAACGCTTCCGCTTTCGGTCTACGAGGGTACGTAGACACACTCTCCCCTCTCATTGCTATGCATCTCCTAGATAGATCTTGCGTGATCGTAGGATTTTTTTTGAAATACAGTGTTCCCCAACAGTGGTATCAGAGCCAGGTTTATGCATAGATGTTATATGCACGAGTAGAACACAAAGAGTTGTGGGTGATAATAGTCATACTTCTTACCAGCATGTCATACTTTGATTCAGCGATATTGTTGGATGAAGCGGCCCAGACCGACATTACATGACCGCGTTCATGAGACTAGTTCTACCGTCGTGCTTTGCACACAGGTGGCCAGTGGGTGTCTATTTCTCCAACTTTAGTTGAATCGAGTGGGACTACACCCGGTCCTTGTTGAATGTTAAAACAACACACTTGACAAAAAATTGTTGTGGTTTTGATGTGTAGGTAAGAACGGTTCTTGCTAAAGCCCGTAGCAGCCATGTAAAATTTGCAACAACAAAGTAGAGGATGTCTAACTTGTTTTTGCAGGGCTTGCTGTGATGTGATATGGTCAAGGCGTGACGATATATAAATTGTTGTATGAGATGATCATGTTTTGTAACAGTTATCCGCAACTGGCAGGAGCCATATGGTTGTCGCTTTATTGTGTGAAATGCAATCACCATGTAATTGCTTTACTTTATCACTAAGCGGTAGCGATAGTCGTAGAAGCAATAGTTGGCGAGACAACAACAATGCTTCGATGGAGATCAAGGTGTCAAGCTGGTGACGATGGTGATCATGACGGTGCTTTGGAGATGGAGATCAAATGCACAAGATGATGATGGCCATATCATATGTCACATCCCTAGTTCTGGTATGTCCTAGGCTTGCTTGTGCATCATGTTTAATCTTTCAAATAAATTTGAAATGGGGAAAGTTGCAAACCCTAGCACCAAAGTTTTTTCCAATAGGTTCAACTTTAAAATGGATTTTCAATGAACCCAAAATTCTCTTCAAAAATGTTCATGCTCTTTGGATAATGTTGGGAACAACAACCAGAGGTGATGCACATTTTTGCTACACATTTTGGATTTTTGAATCAATGCATAAATATTTGATTTGGAGCTGTTTAAATTATATAAATATTTTAATGGCTCCAAAAATGTTGGGAATTGGTGAGGGCCTCTGGAATATTATATCTAGATGCCACAAATATTTTCAGCATTTATGGAAATGTTTTAACATTTCTTTTAGATACAAAATAGAAGATAGAAAAGAAAAACAGAAAGAAATAAGAAAACCCTTACCTCTCGCCCAGCCTATGGCCCGGCCCAACTGGCCGTTGCCAGTCGTCTCCCTCGCCAGGAGGCAGCGGCGAAAGGGAGCACAGCGAGCGTGCATGCCCGCCAGGCAGCTGCTTGCTGCCTCCTCTCCCTCCTCGGCGCTGTCCACCCCAGAGAGCTCCACCGAACCCCCTGGCCTCTCTCCATTCTTCCCCGAGCTCCTCCCCATCCTCTGTCTCGCTCTCCCCCTCTATCCCGAGCGCACCGGAGAGCACCGCCGTGTGCCACCACGGCCGCCGCCATCGCCTCGCCTCCCTAACGTGTCTGCGAGCACCGCCGTCGTCGACTACGTCATCCCCGGGCAGCGAAACGACGCGGGAGGCCCTACAACGCCGAAATCGTCGTCGTCTTCAACCTCCAGCGAACGAGATCGCCGGCGACCCCTCGCTCGCTTCGGGCCTTCCCCGAGCCCGCTGGCCTGCTCTGCGTGATCCCCGTGAGCACCCCGTCGCAACCCCTCTCTCCTCCTCTTTGTTTTCGCACCTTAGTCGCCGTTTCAACGAGTTCGAGATGCTCCTGCCGCCGGCCATGGCGCTGCCACTTTCACAGCTGCTGCCAACCGCTTCTGAGCACATCGCCATGCTCACGACGTCCCCAGCAACCGAATGGGCCAAACCGCAGCCCCCTAGCGCCCTGTAGTGCCTAACCCGCATCAACCGAGCTCCGGCCGACGTCGCGAGCCCTGCTCTGGCGAGCTCCGCCATCCCCGCGACCTCCCATATGCCCAGGTGGATGCGGTCGAGCACGGGCTGCCGATTGGTAGTCCCCACGCGCTCTTCCGCCGCCTGTAGCGCGTTCCGGCGAAGCACCGCCGCGTGGTTTGGTCGCCGCCGGCCAACTCCGGCGGGCGCTGACGTGGCGGCTTAATTAGTGCTTAACCCCCCTTCTAATTACCCCCCCCCCCCCGAGACTAACCAGTGGGCCCCAGGGCTTAGTCAAAGCTAGTCAGCCCAGGTTTGACTCGGGGTTAACCCCAGTGTCACTGACGTGTGGCCCCCACACGTCAGGTTTGACCTGGTCAGCCCTGCTGACGCCTCTGTGACATCACGCTGACGCAGTAATTGATTTTCTGGATTTTAAATAATTCAGAGAATTTCAGAAAATATTTAAAACTTCTAAAATTCCTAGAAATTAAACCGTAGCTCAGAATGAAATAATTTATATATGAAAAATCATCAGAAAAATGCAAGGAATCCATTTATGCCAGTTTCATGCATGAAAAACCAACTTATACTTGCTGTATAAGTGAAAACGTAATAATGGCATGTTATATACTTAATTTGGGGTTTGCATATGAACCCTTGGTTCATATGGACTTCAACCAAATTGATGCTAGATGCATTAGGGCAAATCATAGCATCTTTGAAATGTCATCTTCATGCATCATATTGTTGCATATGGTTGTTTATTGATTGCCACCACCGTCCCTTCTCGATAGGTTCTACTCTGGAAGGTGTCCCGAGTACCTGTCTGAGGAGCAGTGCTTCTTCATGGATCTATCAGGCAAGCAACCCCCCTTGAGCATTTCGATAAATCCCACTCTCTCGCTCCTGCTCCTTATACTGCATTAGGACAACAACGATTCAAACTGCTACTTTCTGCTGCGGTAGTTGAACCCATTCCTCTGCATGACCTGTCATTGCCACAGTAAATAGTTGAAACCCACTAGCATGAGTAGGAGTTGCTTGAGCCTTGATGTGCCTACTCATCCATGCTTGATATCTTCATGCCAGCTATGCTTAGAGTTGTGTCAGGTCTGATTCATCGGGAATGAATCGGAGTGGTGAACATGTCCTACCGGTAAAGGCTAAGTGTGTGCACACGTTTTGGTAAAGGTAGCGATGAGAGGCCATGTAGGAGTACATGGTGGGTTGTCTCATTGGAACCGTCCTTAAGCACTGAGTTCTGTGTATGTTATCCAAGTCCAGTTACTACCACACATTGGGTTCCGGTTATCCGGCCCCTCTCGGCTTATTAATCCACTTGATCTTTGTCTACGAGTTGCAACTAGTTTCTGGAGTTTGTAGGTAGTGCTACTTGTCTACCAGGTGGTGTCCGACGGGACGGGCTTGGGATATACTAGGCACCGTGGCACGGTGTACCAAGTGGCACCCGGATGGCGGGCTTGGGAACCCTGCACACATTGTTTGGGGCCGTGAGCGACACCCCGGCCAGATCTCCTTGCGGATGGAACCCGAATAGGCGATAAACCTGGACGAAAGACTTGTGTGGTTAGTCAGGTCGTGGCCGACACCCTCGCCCGACTTCCGCTTGAAGGTTGCCGAGGTACATGACCTGTACAGGGCGATAAGTGGCGAGAGCGTGTGTGAAGAAGTATACCCCTGCAGGGTTAACATTATCTATTCGAATAGCTGTTTTCCTCGGATATGGAAACTTGGAGGACTTATGTAGTACATAGACAACTTGAAGTGGATACTCTAAAATCTGCAAGATAAGCGTGAGTGCTATGGATGACCTTCTCGTAGGAAGACGGGAACGAATCCATAGTGGAGTATTGATATGGTGAATATGTGGACTCGTGTGCGTCTTCTCACCTCAAAGGAGTTTCTGATACTCGTAGTATAAGTTAGCCACTGAGTCAAAGCTGGCTTGCTGCTGTTAAAACTCCACCATCCCCCTTTGTTGATAATGTTGCATATGTAGATAGTTCTGATGTAAGACTTGCTAAGTACCTTTGTACTCACGTTTTCTTATTTATGTTTTGCAGTTGAGTACACTAGTGACTTCGACGAGTAGCTTGTATCCCAGCCACGATCTTGTACCCTTGGGAGGGTCGTGTATAGTCAGGCTTCTTAGTCTTTTCCTTTTGTAGTTGTTTGTACTCAGACATGTAATGCTTCCGTTGCTTGTATGCTCTGAATGATGGGTCATGAGACCCCTGTTTGTATTGAATGCTATGTGGCTCTTCTTGGCCTTTATCTATATGAGTTTGAGTTATGTTGTGATTCCATGTTGTACATCACATACTTGCATGTTATGCGTACGTGTAACGTGTATTGCTATGTGTGGGATCCGACAACCTAGTTGGTTACCTCTGGTAGCCTCTCTTATGGGGAAATGTAGTCTTGTGCTTCCATGAGCCATAGTAGTCCGCTGCAGCCCGGTTCACCGGAGTCCTGCTAGCCCAGCACTACTGCTCCGGAACACTTGACTGACCGGCATGTGATTCACTTCGTTCCTGTGTCTGTCCCTTCGGGGAAATGTCACAAGGTGACATCCAGAGTCCTGCCTAGCCTGCTACAGCCCGGGTTCCCGGAGTCCTGTTAGCCCAGTGCTACAGCCCGGATTCATACGCTGTTGACCGACATGCTCGAGGTTGATTCATGTATGCCTGTCCCTATAAGTTAGTGCTACTTTGGGTTCACAACTAGTCATGTCGGCCCGGGTTCTCTGTCATATGGATGCTAGCGACACTATCATATACGTGAGCCAAAAGGCGCAAACGGTCCTGGGCCAGGTAAGGTGCCACCCGTGGGAATACCGTGCGTGAGGCCGCAAAGTGATATGAAGTGTTACATGCTAGATCGGTGTGACTTAGGATCGGGGTCCCGACATCATATCACTTATATTGATTGCATGTGATGTTTATCCTTTATGCATCTTATTTTGCTTAGTACGACGGTAGCATTATAAGATGATCTCTCACTAAATTTCAAGGTATAAGTGTTCTCCATGAGTATGCCCCGTTGCTACAGTTCGTCGTGCCGAGACACCATGTGATGATCGGGTGTGATAAGCTCTACGTTCACATACAATGGGTGCAAGCCAGTTTTGCACACGCAGAATAGTCAGGTTAAACTTGATGAGCCTAGCATATGCAGATATTGCCTCGGAACACTGAGACCGAAAGGTCGAGCGTGGATCATATAGTAGATATGATGAACATAGTGATGTTCACCATTGAAAACTACTCCATCTCATGTGATGATCGGACATGGTTTAGTTGATATGGATCATGTGATCATTTAGATGACTAGAGGGATGTCTATCTAAGTGGGAGTTCTTAAGTATTATGATTAATTGAACTTTAATTTATCATGAACTTAGTCCTGATAGTTTTTGCATATCTATGTTGTATATCAATAGCTCGCGATGTAGCTCCACTTTTATTTTTGATATGTTCCTAGAGAAAAACTATGTTGAAAGATGATAGTAGCAATGATGCGGACTAGCTCCGTGATCTGAGGATTATCCTCATTGCTGCACCAAAGAATTATTGTTGGATTTTGGGTTCCGGCAAAACCCTTGAGGTTCGAACACTGGGGTGCGCATGAAGATCTCTCCTCCCTTTCTAGCTCGCGCACATCATGATCTCACGGCCTAGCTCGACGAACCCAAAGAGCAAGAGGACACAAGATTTATGCTTGTTCGGGCCACCGATGTGGTGTAATACCCTACTCCAGTGTGGTGTGGTGGATTGCCTCTTGGGCTCTGGATGAACAGTTACAAGGGAAGAACAGCCTCCTGAGGTGAGGTGTTCTTGTGCTTGGCGAACTTCTGTGGTTGAGGATGGTCTGAATGACCTCCCCCTTTGTGGTGGTGGCTAGTCCTATTTATAGAGGCCCTGGTCCTCTTCCCAAATATTGAGCGGGAAGGGTTCCCACAACGGCCAAATTTGAAGGGAGACAATTAGTACAAGTTATCCTGACAAAAGTAGTCTTCGCCTGCCAAAGGCTCTGGTGGTGACGCCGTCTTAGGCTCCACAGTGACCTCCGTCCTGCCGTCCTGCTGGTCTTGGTCTTGTTGCACCGATATGGAAACGTTTGCCTGATGCCTCGGGACTCCTCACCTGCGCTTGCCTCTTTAGCACCAAAGAGGAAACTAGGACACTGCGCGCGCTGGCGCCTACCTGGCTCCAGTCGTCATGGCTTGCGTCACAGAAACCTCACGAGGTGTCCCTTGCCTTGATCACTCCGCCCCTCGCGAGCCAGCCTGGTGAAGTTGCCCCTGAGGAGGTCTTGTATCGTCCGCCTCGCGAGGCTTGGCCCCTCGTGAGGGTCTTGAGTGTTTGCTGGTGAAGATGGGCCGTACAGGGCCGCTGGTGGAGCCACGCTGCGGGCCGCAGGCAGGATAGTCTGGGGACCCCCGTTCCCAAAACGCCGACAGTAGCCCCCGGGCCGAAGGCGCGCTCGGACTTGGCTTCAAGGCGAAGCCAAAGGGCAAGTGTGGAGCGCCGCGGGCCCCAACAGCCTGTGGCCTTGGTTGGCGCGTGGCCACTGATTGGACGTGGGCGTCTCCGCTTCCTCACGCTGCCTCGACAACTGGCCAACTTGACGAGTCCTTGCTGCATGCAGAAAAAGTTCATTATTACCTTAGATCATGGAGGCCGGCGATTGTCCTCCCCTTGGCTATAAATGGGAAGAGGGGGCGGAGCCCCTGTCACCCATCTCTTCCTTTGCTTCTCCCACTCCTTCTTCTTCCTTTCTTCACTGCTCGCTGCATCGACCATGGAGCCGATATGGAGGTTCTCGGCCGCGGAGAAGGGAACGACTCTCCTTGACGAGCCCGAGCCACTTCCGCCAAAGAAGAGGCTGTCTCATCATCGCGATATAGTCGTGAGGCCGGAAGTGTCGCGGCCATGGTATGAGCGGCCACCTCCCGGGTACCCGCTGCCTTTGTATGCCCAAGCTGAAGGCTCCGGAAGGAGGGGCGACGAGCGCTGCCGCCTACGCCAGGGCCATGGTCACCACGCCGCAGTGACGCACACCGTCGCCCCAGGGGTCCATGACGCGGACTCCTCACGCGAATTCGTGCTATGGGTGGCGATGCCCCCGCGCACTTGGATTCGCTTCCCGCAGTTCTTGGTCGCCGAGATGCCGCCGAGGGGTCTCCTCGAGCTTTGGCTGCAGCACACCAACTGCGATGAACCGGCGACTGGGGCGGAGGTTGAAGCCTTCTCCTTCGAGAGGATCTTCATGACTCGTGGCTGGGGCGAGGTCGCCCGAGTCTGCCTTGCGGAAGGCTCCCTCGCCATCCACTTCAAGTACGACGGTGTCTCCATGATGTTCTTCAAGGTCTTCGACGAGGAAGGCCGCCGCTTGGAGTGCTGCCCTGGAGAGGGTCATCAGGACGGGGCAGCGGCCAACACCGAGCCTGCCGCTGGGCTCGCCAGCAGCTCCTCCAGCGACGGTGGTGACTCCTGGTGGTCCAAGGACTCTCCCAAGCTCTTCGAGACTCCGGAGACAATCGACGACAGCTACGTGCTTCCGAGCTCTTGCTGGGCCCGGAGCAAGGCCGCAGCGTCCGGCCGCCGCCGTCGCTGATCTGGATGGGGTTGGCGCCGGCCTTCGGAGGCCCACTGTTGATGATGGCGTCGGCGACGTTCGGCGCGTGTAGATAGGGCCTCTAGAAAGTTCCTTCGCTTGTTCCCTGCGAGGAATCAAGACAGACCCGTGGGGCGTGTAAAGGGTTTGTAATGTCTTTTGTTGATATTATCCTTATTATGAAAATTTGCAAACGCATGTCCTGCTAAGGCTCGGTCTCCCCTTTCCAACCCCGCGACAGCTTTGTGCTCTAAGCCGATAGGTCCCGGTCCCTAGGCAGGCTGTAGCCGTCGCTAGTATGTCAGGTCGCGATGCCGTGGTCAAGGCCAGGAGGTGAGCGGCCCGAGGCCCAGTAAGAGCTCCTGAGGCGCGATGCTCAAGAGGTCCCCTTTAGCGCGCAAGTAGCTACCTGAGGATGGGGAAGGGAGCGACATTGCCACATCAGGGCAACGAAAGGCGAGGATCTTATGTCATAGCGCTGGGTCGATCCAGGTGCGAGACTTATCTTGGCATTCCGGAGCTGGTTCCTTGTGTGGCGCCAGACTTGGGCGTCGACCACTGTTGGGTAGCTAGGTTAGGCCCATGCGAGCCTCCCCTTTTCTCCATGCTCTTCTGTGTGCTTTGCGTCCTCAGGTCTTGGCCCTCAAGCGAGCTCAGCTGTTGCTGGTATGCCAGGTCGCGATGTCGTGATCAAGGCCAGGGGGTGAGGGCTGGAGAGCCAGTAAGAGCTCCTGAGTCGTGATGCTCAGGAGCCCCCCTTTTAACGTGCAAGCGAATTGCGTGGGAGAAGAGGGAGCCCGCGGTACCGCCCGCTGTAGTCCTCGAGAGGTTCCTGCAAGTTAGCGCCAGGAAAGGCACAAATTGCCATGGTGATTGCCGGTCCGCCACTGGTTGCTTCACAAGGAGGTGAAGGCACTGAGAGTCTGGTGAGGTGACGTGCACGGGTGTGCCGCGAGCCAGAGCTCGACCACTCAGATTGTCAGTGTTGCAGGGACGAACCCGAGCACAACCATCGTGCTGGCATGAGAGTTTACCGTGGCGGGCGATAATCAAGCAGGCAGTGATGATAGGTAGCTTATGCATGGAAAGCAAACTAGCTTAGGTAAGTGCAAGAACGATACACGCCACTGGGTTGGTCCTGGGCGGCTTAGGGATGATGCTGCCCGAGGGGCGCCCCCAGCAGGGTGAACTAAAGATGCTAGTGGATACATGCCGCAAGGACAGACCCACACGGCATGGGAATAATGCAGCCCAGGGGGCGCTCCTAGCTAAATAAACTTGGGAAATGTCACCTAGTTTAGTTGTCGAAGGAGTGTTGGGGTAGCTGAAGGCGTATGCTGAAGAAGTCGCTCCTCACGAGCCGTCGAGGCCGAGAGCCTCGGGAGGCTCTGGAGGCTCAGGTGGCCTCCTGAGGATCGTCTCCATCTCCGCCAGGACTGCATGATGCCTGGCCTCCTGACCTTCCAGGATGCTCCGCAGATTGCGCTGGAAGGTGGCTGCCACGCTCGGCAGGCCGAACGGCATGTGAACGTAGCTGTGAGGTGGACCCTCACACCGGCCAGCACGCGAAGGCCAGAAGCGCTTGATGTCTACTACACAACCTTCTTCTTGTAGACGTTGTTGGGCCTTCAAGTGCAGAGGTTTGTAGGACAGTAGCAAATTTCCCTCAAGTGGATGACCTAAGGTTTATCAATTCGTAGGAGGCGTAGGATGAAGATGGTCTCTCTCAAGCAACCCTGCAACCAAATAACAAAGAGTCTCTTGTGTCCCCAACACACCCAATAAAATGGTAAATTGTATAGGTGCACTAGTTCGGCGAAGAGATGGTGATACAAGTGGTATATGGATGGTAGGTAAAGGTTTTTGTAATCTGGAAATATAAAAACAGCAAGGTAACTAATGATAAAAGTGAGCGTAAACGGTATTGCAATGCGTTGAAACAAGGCCTAGGGTTCATACTTTCACTAGTGTAAGTTCTCTCAACAATAATAACATAATTGGATCACATAACTATCCCTCAACATGCAACAAAGAGTCACTCCAAAGTCACTAATAGCGGAAAACAAACGAAGAGATTATGGTAGGGTACGAAACCACCTCAAAGTTATTCTTTCCAATCAATCCGTTGGGCTATTCCTATAAGTGTCACAAACATCCCTAGAGTTCGTACTAGAATAACACCTTAAGACACAAATCAACCAAAACCCTAATGTCACCTAGATACTCCAATGTCACCTCAAGTATCCGTGGGTATGATTATACGATATGCATCACACAATCTCAGATTCATCTACTCAACCAACACAAAGAACCTCAAAGAGTGCCCCAAAGTTTCTACCGGAGAGTCAAGATGAAAACGTGTGCCAACCCCTATGCATAGGTTCATGGGCGGAACCCGCAAGTTGATCACCAGAACATACATCAAGTGGATGAATAGAATACCCCATTGTCACCACGGGTATTGTCGGGGATATACCCCGCGGTATGATCCGGCCGGAGTTATAACCCGGCTGGGACTTAGTAAACCGGCTGACGGTTAACACAGATAGTTAAGATGGATAGTTAAGACAGACAGTTAAGACAGATGGCTAAGACGGACGGTAAACCGGCGGGTGGTAAACCAGCAGGCATTACGGCAGGTGGTAAACCGACAGGTGTTAAGGCAGGTGGTAAACTGGTTGGTGTTAAGTCAGATGATAACCCGGCAGGAGTTAAGTCAGATGATAACCCGGCAGGAGTTAAGTCAGATGATAACCCGGCAGGAGTTAAGTCAGATGAGAACTCAGCAGACAATCATAAACCGGCACTAGTTATAACACGACAGACAGTGATAACTGGGTTGCCAGGAGTTATGAAGCCCGAGACGTTATAAAGCCCAAGATGTTAAGAAGCCCATGAAGAGAAGTCATAATAGTTAAGTCTTAAGTCCGAGTTGGACTCTACATGTAACCCACCCCTTCAACTTATATAAGGAGGGGCAGGGCTCCCCAAAGAGGGACAAGTAAGAAGAAACAATCTTAAGGGTTAGGGTTAACTGGGAGAGCCGGTTTACGGCGACTTCCTCATGATCATAATGAGATCTAGCCACAAACAGCATGTAGGGTTATTACCGGATGATGTTTCCCGGGGCCCGAAGCTGTCTAAATCCTTGTCTTGTGTTGCGTCTCTCGATTCCGTTCAACCTCTCTCAAGCTACCACATAGATGCATTGGCCTCACGACTAAGTCCTCACACTAGGACATTTGCCGTGATATTTCCACGACAGTTGGCGCCCACCGTGGGGCCGTCGCACAGTGGTGTTGAGTTCTCGAAGGGATCACGTTTCAGGGATCGAGAAGCTTGTGATTGGTCAGATGAGGAAAGGATGGTTTGATGGTCAAAATCGTGACTAACTTTGGAGTTTACAGCATGAGGGGTTTTGAAATCAAGAGGTTAGGGTTCCGTCCTCTGCACCTCTAAACGTGACGAGGTTATCCGTCGAAACCGATTCTATGTTGAGTCCGAGGTTGAGAAAGAGTTGATCTGCTACACCGTCGGATTCGCCAAAATTCCCCTACCGCTGGTTCAAGTCTAGAGGAAGCCACCTGATTTTCAATAAACCGGAACAACTACTACTCCCGGGATATTACAAGGTCCAATCTGCTGACCACAGGTTTTGCAAAGATCAAGAGAGAATAAAATAGCGTCGGGCGCGCTGGCACAAACCGTTGACTCTATACTGCTGCCACGATGGATGGTCCAAGTATTTTTTTCCACAAGTTGTTGTTATAAGCTACAGGTGCAGGTACAAGTCTACAACCTGGAAATCGCACCATTGCTGTGCCGGGCCAACCCGGCGTCTGTTGCGAGATACAAACCGCCCAGCACCTTGCTCCTTGTTATCCCCAAGTCACCGCAGTCGCGTCACGGGCCCCTTTCCGCCTTCTGCGCTGAGCCACCCCGGTGTGAGCCGCCTCGCTCTGCCATAGGCTCCCCTGCCCGTTCCGTCGCTTGGGCGCTTCCTCCACCTACCCTGAGCCGCTTCTACTGCTTCATTGAGTCACCACAGCCGGCTCTCTCCCGCCGGCTGTGTAGTCGCTGATCAGCGCCGCCAAACCCCTGCACCGTCATGGCCGTGGCATCAATGGTCTACTATGGGCCGCTCCGACTTCCGACGAGCTGCTTTGCCACAAGTCGCCATCGCTGGGTGACTCTACCTCCCCGGCTCGCCGATTGAGTCTGCTTTCACTCTGCCATGGGTCGCTCCTGTTTGATTCTTCTTCAAGCCAACCCCGCGAACTTGCTGCATGTTGAATCGCTCTGAGTGCTTCGACCTCGACGGCCCCTGGGTCGGACCTTTGCTGGAGTTGACGACGCGAGACGAACCGGCCATCCCCGAGTCGCCACTTCCTTGAAGATGCACCCGTTGGCGACCTGTTGTTACCAAACCATGGGTTAAGCCGGCTTAGTTGCCACCGAGCCATGGGCTTTCGATTCGCCGGTCTGGGCCCTGCTGACGCCGCTGCTGAATTTTTTGAACCGCCACCAGGTCACCTTCTATTTCTGTCGGCCCAGCGCCAAGCGACCTGCTGCCGTCGATCCGCCCATGCCCACTTGCTGTTGCGCTCCGGCGCCGACTTACCCCCGCCGATGGTTCACCCCCTCTATGGCTGATGCCTCCTCGTCACACCGCGCTGAATCGCCGATCTCATCTATGCCTTGCTCCGGTTCACCGAAGCCCTCAAATCACATTGCTGGGTTGCCTCCTCCTCACTGCACCGCCTCAATGGTTTGCCCGGCGTCTTCAAAGCTGACCTCGTCAAGGTGCCACCTGCGTGTTGGACCTAGTTCGCCGCCGTCCATGTTCCTAAACCGCTGTGTGTCGACCCGCTGTTCGCCCTGCTTCTGTCAAATCGTCGAGCACTGACCCGTTGCTTTACGCCACCACGCACTGAGCCGGCCTGGTTGAAACGACTTACCTCCGTCTTCACTTTCGCATCAAATCGCCGTTTTTGCCAAGTCGCCGAGCTGCCGGACTGTATATCAGGGCCACGCTGAGCTTCTCGTCGCCGCACATTTTCTTCCATGAGCAAATCACTGTCGTCTGTTCACCTCTGCTCGAGCCGTACCCCTCCATGAATCACCATCGCCGGTTTACCTTATGCCCGAGCCGCTGCCGGGCCACCATGCCTCGCCACGCTGTGCCCCGGCTTCCTGAGCCGTCGGGCCGCCTTGCGTGTTGCCCGTCCTTTAGATCCGCTGTGCCAGGCTGTCTCGCACGCTGCCGCATCCTAAACCGCCGCGGTCCTTGCCTCCTGCTGAATCCGCTTCTCCCCTGAGTCTCCTTTGAGCCGCCAGGGCCTCGAGTTACCTCCTCTGCACAACTTGCTGCCTCGCGTCTTGGGCCTCCTCACCCTTGAGCCGCCGACGCCGCCGGAGTTCTCGCTGCACCATGTTCAGCTGTCTCAGCCGCCGTTGTGACCCGCTACTCTGAACTGATCCTGCAACCACCTGAAAAAATCCTTTAGGGATACTGAGCCGGGTTGGCTGCAAGTGCTCTTAAGCACTACGACTGAGGGAATGCAAGTGAGAGACTTTTTACTACTATACAGAGAGGTTGGCACATACGGAATAAACTGTATCCATGCACCATGGTAATGGCAAAGGATTTAATCTGACAGTGTGTATTGTTTATGCTACGGTAAGAGGAGCTCATACACAAAGATAATTTGGCCAGCCACGCACCAGATGCATCTAGGTCACCACTTGAATACTTGTGCTCGAGATTTTCAGAGAAGGTGAATCATGGCAAAACAAATCGAATTGCTACCCCAAAGCAGATCAATAATGGCTGAAACATGAAGATCGAGATCCGGTCAGGCTGCATCGCTACTTCTTCGTACAAAGCATGCCCACCGAGTCAAATGTCCATTGCTACCTCAAATGGGGATCAGTCGAAGCTCAGATCTGGAGCAGTTTTCTAGCACTCCATAACACTGGCTGAAGACCCCAAGGACCACTAGTATTTGTACAGAGATCAAGGTCTGATTGATCTGTAGCACATGCACTTGAAAACAGAGGGGGGAGAAAAAAGGGAGCTAGTGTCACACCAGAAACATCAATGCAAATTTTCTAGTATGGACAAGCCGGCGCAGTTTAGAAAGTCAACATGCATGAAACGACTTAAGTACTACTAGTACTGTCTCCTCACGAGAGGAAAGAAAACAAAAGGGATCAAATCCCCAGACTAATAAAGGACTAAAGGGAACACATATCATCAGATCAACTGAGCATGTGCTATCTTTTTGTCTGACAAAAATATCAGGTGATATCCATCTATGTCTATTTTTTGTATTGGCACATATTGTTTTGTCAAAAGAACAATTACTTTGGCTTAAGATATTTATATGCAGGACAAGGATTCATTATAAAAGTGGTGCCATGCTATATCTATGAAGTGTGTGTTGGCATCATCATGCACCGATGTCCGTGCCCGCTTGTTGTTGAACGGGTGTGCGCAAGTCACCGCCCGTGCAGATCAATCTACATCAACTCGGCGGGACCGCGCCCGCGATTGACTCGCCATTCGCATGGCTTACCGTGCCCATAGCTTAAAATGACGCGGCCGGCTCATTTTTCCACTCCTGCGGCTGGTCGGCCGTGATTGATTTGAGCTTCGCCGTGGTGATGATCAACTCTGCAGTGGATATTTTCTGGCATAACATATCAGGTGAAATCCATCCAGTATATTTTTATATTATATATTTCTTTCTTTAAAAATAGCAATGACTCCGGCTTGCAAAGTTATCTAATGCAGGACCCTGAACCGCCATATTGGTGCAAATTTAAGGGCCGTCAGAAAATTTTCGGCTTAAAATGAAGCTCTCGGTATCCGGTTTAACAATTTCCGGTTCAAAAAGAGTAATCTCTCGCAAGTTCGAGTTCTCAGGAAAAATTAAAGAGACCAAAGAGAGTCTGTTGAAAGAGCACAGCTCAAACATAGGTGCCCATTGAGCATAACTCACAATAGGGGGCTTCCTGTTCAAACATAGGTGTATTCACCAAAGAGAACATAGCGTTACTACCCTCTTGATCCGGCTATCAAGCCAATATTATCATAAGAGCACAGCTCTGGTTACTTCGGTAATCCGGCTATCAAAGCCAATATTATCATAAGGGGCCAAAGAGAGTATGTTACACAACACAGCTCAAACATGGGTGTCCCTTGAGAACAGCTTACAATATCACTTGGGGGCTATGTTCGAACCATAGTCACACCTCTTGATAGGCTTAAGTCCACCAGGAAAATCATTTCGGGGCTATGGTCGTATCTGAACCATAGCTACACCTCTTGATAGGCATAAGGGCGTTAGGGAAATCACTTGGGGGCTTGGTCGTATCCGAACCATAGCTACACCTCTTGATAGGCATAAGGCCGCCAGGAAAATCACTTGGGGCTATGGGTTTGAACCATAGCTACACCTCTTGATAGACATAAGGGCACTAGGGAAATCACTTGGGGGCTTGGTCATATTCGAACCATAGCTACACCTCTTGATCGGCGCAATGCCATAATTATGACTACATGGGGGCTCTGGTCGTATCCGAACCATAGCTTAAACCCTCTTAATCATACATATACATCATCATATATTACATCATACATCATCATTACATCATCATAGCATGTATCATATGTGCATGGATATACCGGCTTATATGGCAGGAATCAGTTTTCAAACCAGGTTATACTTATTCAAATCTTTAATAGCCAACACGGCTGGATTTTTTTTATTATGGTTATCAATAACCAATATGATGACTGAGGTTTTCAAAGTCGCTTTAGCGCAATGACTATTATTTTATCGATGGATATGAATTATTCTACAATTAAAGGAATAGTCCCGAGTCGCTGCAGGCTTATGACCCGGCACTTGGGGGCTACATTATTCAAGTTAGGATTACATCAAATACACAAGTCTCATGTTGCTGCAAGCATGCACCATGACACTTGGGGGCTAATGCAAAGTCATTTTTTGCTCACCTTATTGTGACCCGACTCATCACATTGTAATGAGCCGGCCCTTGGGGGCTACCAATTGCTCATGTCAACAATTCAAGGTACACAAGTCTTAAATCCATTATATTAAAAGGTCCACTACTCAGTTGGAAGAGTACAAAGCTCTTAACCTTATGGACGTGGGTTCGATCCCCATGGAGAGGATTACAACATATGATATTCTTTTCAATGAAATATACATAAAGTCCCAGCTCAATATTATCTTACTGAGCTGGCCCTTGGGGGCTACACGTTGTTGTTCAAGTCTACATGATCATATCTATAAAGTCCCTGCTCATTATTGCATAATGACCCGGCCCTTGGGGGCTACACTGGTTGAAGTTTTTATAAGCATAAGGCAATTTCAAGTCCCAAGTTGCTGCAAGCATGACAACCCGGCACTTGGGGGCTACATATGTGGAATACTCAGTTCTGACTGGTGATTGAGATGAACAACCTAGATTTCTTCAAAGCTCGTGACATTCATATTGAAGCAAATCTTAAGTTGTTACTATGTTGCCTTCTTAAGACTTGGGGGCTACAAGTGATAGGCATATAAGAGGTATATTTTCAAAAACGGATGTTAACATACAGTTATGATCCAGTACCATCAATATTTGTAAACCGGCAAGATTCTACATTCTTAAACCGGCAAGCTTCTACATTCTTAAACCGGCAAGTTCTACATTCTTAATCCGGCTGAAGATCAGATGAGTATTTCAAAGACCAATATTTTTGTTAAGCATTGGGAGCTGAGTCAAAGGAGTTATTCTTCACAATATTTCTCTGTGACAAACCAATGTCAGCAAATTGATTATGAAGCTGGCCTATTGACCCGGATTTTATTGAAGAAGGAAGTGACAAGGACTTAAGGATGATCAGGATCAGTTTAAAATGGATAAATCCAAATTAAACTGGGGGCTAATGTTGGGGATATACCCCGCGGTATGATCCAGTCAGAGTTATAACCCGGCTGGGACTTAGTAAACTGGCTGACAGTTAAGACAGATAGTTAAGACAGACAGTTAAGACAGATGGCTAAGACGGACGGTAAACCGGCGGGTGGTAAATCGGCAGGTGTTACAGCAGGTGGTAAACCGGCAGGTGTTAAGTCAGATGATAACCCGACAGGAGTTAAGCCAGATGATAACCTGGCAGGAGTTTAAGTCAGATGATAACTCAGCGGACAATCATAAACTGGCAGACCATCTTAAACCGGCACCAGTTATAACCTGGCAGACACTGATAACTGGGTTGCCAGGAGTTATGAACCCCGAGATGTTATGAAGCCCAAGATTTTAAGAAGCCCATGAAGAGAAGTCATAATAGTTAAGTCTTATGTCTGAGTTGGACTCTACATGTAACCCACCCCTTCAACTTATATAAGGAGGGGCAGGGCTCCCCAAAGAGGGACAAGTAAGAAGAAACAATCTTAAGGGTTAGGGTTAACTGGGAGAGCCGGTTTACGGCGACTTCCTCATGATCATAATGAGATCTAGCCACAAACAGCATGTAGGGCTATTACCGGATGATGTTTCCCGGGGCCCGAAGCTGTCTAAATCCTTGTCTTGTGTTGCGTCTCTCGATTCCGTTCAACCCCTCTCAAGCTACCACATAGATGCGTTGGCCTCATGAACAAGTCCTCACACTAGGACATCTGCCGTGATATTTCCACGACAGGTATCCCACGCAAGACATACATCAAGTGTTCTCAAATCCTTAAAGACTCAATCCGATAACATAACTTCAAAGGGAAAACTCAATCCATTACAAGAGAGTAGAGGGGGAGAAACATCATAGGATCCAACTATAAAAGCAAAGCTCGCGATACATCAAGATCGTACCACCTCAAGAACATTAGAGAGAGAGAGATCAAACACATAGCTACTTGTACATACCCTCAGCCCCGAGGGTGGACTACTCCCTCCTCGTCATGGAGAGCGTCGGGATGATGAAGATGGCCACTGGAGAGGGATTCCCCCTCCGGCAGGGTGTCGGAACGGGTCTAGATTGGTTTGCGGTGGCTACGGAGGCTTCTGGCAGCGGAACTCCCGATCTATTGTGCTCCCCGAAGTTTTTATGGTATATGGGTATATATGGGCGGAAGAAGTGCGTCGGTGGACCTCCGGGCTGTCCACGAGGCAGGGGGTGCGCCCAGGGGGGTGGGCGCGCCCCCCACCCTCGTGGGCAGCCCGGGACTCTCCTGGTCCAACTCCGATATTCTGTGGGCTTCTTCTGGTCCAAAAATAAGTTCCGTGAAGTTTCAGGTTAATTGGACTCCGTTTGATTTTCCTTTTCTGCGATACTCTAAAACAAGGAAAAAACAGAAACTGGCACTGGGCTCTAGGTTAATAGGTTAGTCCCAAAAATCATATAAAATAGCATATAAATGCATATAAAACATCCAAGGTTGATAATATAATAGCATGGAACAATCAAAAAATTTAGATACGTTGGAGACGTATCAGCATCCCCAAGCTTAATTCCTGCTCGTCCTCGAGTAGGTAAATGATAAAAACAGAATTTTTGATGTTGTATGCTACCTAACATATTTATCCATGTAATTCTCTTTATTGTGGCAAGAATAGTCAGATCCATAAGATTCAAGACAAAAGTTTAATATTGACATAAAAATAATAATACTTGAAGCATACTAACAAAGTAATCATGTCTTCTCAAAATAACATGGCCAAAGAAAGCTATCCCTACAAAATCATATAGTCTGGCTATGCTCCATCTTCACCACACAACATCTTTAAATCATGCACAACCCCGATGACAAGCCAAGCAATTGTTTCATACTTTTGATGTTCTCAAACGTTTTCAATCTTCACACAATACATGAGTGTGAGCCATGGACATAGCACTATAGGTGGAATAGAATGGTGGTTGTGGAGAAGACAAAAAGGAGAAGATAGTCTCACATCAACTAGGCGTGTCAACGGGCTATGGAGATGCCCATCAATAGATATCAATGTGAGTGAGTAGGGGTTGCCATGCAACGGATGCACTATAGCTATAAATGTATGAAAGCTCAACAAAAGAAACTAGTGGGTGTGCATCCAACTTGCTTGCTCACGAAGACCTAGGGCATTTTGAGGAAGCCCATCATTGGAATATACAAGCCAAGTTCTATAATGTAAAATTCCCACTAGTATATGAAAGTGACAACATAGGAGACTCTCTATCATGAAGATCATGGTGCTACTTTGAAGCACAAGTGTGGTAAAAGGATAGTAGCATTGCCCCTTCTCTCTTTTTCTCTCATTTTTTTCTTTTTTTATTTGGGCCTTTTCTCTTCTTCTTTTTATGGCCTCTTTTTTATTATTTTTTTATTTGGGCCTTTTCTTTTCTTTTTATGGCCTCTTTTTTTAGTCCGGAGTCTCATTCCGACTTGTGGGGGAATCATAGTCTCCATCATCCTTTCCTCACTGGGACAATGCTCTAATAATGATAATCATCACACTTTTATTTACTTACAACTCAAGAATTACAACTCGATACTTAGAACAAGATATGACTCTATATGAATGCCTCCGGCAGTGTACCGGGATGTGCAATGACTCATGAGTGACATGTATGGAAGAATTATGAACGGTGGCTTTGCCACAAATACGATGTCAACTACATGATCATGCATAGCAATATGACAATGATGAAGCGTGCCATAATAACGGAATGGTGGAAAGTTGCATGGAAATATATCTAGGAATGGCTATGGAAATGCCATGATAGGTAGGTATGGTGGCTGTTTTGAGGAAGGTATATGGTGGGTTTATGATACCGGCGAAAGGTGCGCGGTATTAGAGAGGCTAGCAATGGTGGAAGGGTGAGAGTGCGTATAATCCATGGACTCAACATTAGTCATAAAAACTCACATACTTATTGCAAAAATCTATTAGTTATCGAAACAAAGTACTATGCGCATGCTCCTAGGGGGGTAGATTGGTAGTAAAAGACCATCGCTCGGCCCCGACCGCCACTCATAAGGAAGACAATCAATAAATAAGTCATGCTCCGACTTCGTCACATAACGGTTCACCATACGTGCATGCTACGGGAATCACAAACTTCAACACAAGTATTTCTCAAATTCACAACTACTCAACTAGCATGACTCTAATACCACCATCTCCATATCTCAAAAAAATTATCAAGTATCAAACTTCTCATAGTATTCAATGCACTTTATATGAAAGTTTTTATTATATCCCTCTTGGATGCCCATCATATTAGGACTAAATTCATAACCAAAGCAAATTACCATGCTGTTTAGGACTCTCAAAATAATATAAGTGACGCATGATAGTTCATCTATTTCTATAAAATAAAACCACCACCGTGCTCTAAATCGATATAAGTGAAGTACTAGAGCAAATGACAAATTACTCCAAAAGATATAAGTGAAGATCAATGAGTAGTCGAATAATTATGCAACTATATGAAGACTCTCTAACATTTAAGAATTTCAGATCTTGGTATTTTATTCAAACAGCAAGCAAAACTGAATAAAATAAAATGACGCTCCAAGCAAAACACATATCATGTGGTGAATAAAAATATAGCTCCAAGTAAAGTTACCAATGAACGAAGACGAAAGAGGGGATGCCTTCCGGGGCATCCCCAAGCTTAGGCTCTTGGTTGTCCTTGGATATTACCTTGGGGTGCCTTGGGCATCCCCAAGCTTAGGCTATTGCCACTCCTTATTCCATAGTCCATCGGATCTTTACCCAAAACTTGAAAACTTCACAACACAAAACTTAACAGAAAACTCGTAAGCTCTGTTAGCGAAAGAAAACAAAACACCACTTCAATGTACTGTAACGAACTCATTCATTATCTATATTGGTGTTAAACCTACTGTATTCCAATTTCTCTATGGTTTATAAACTCTTTTACTAGCCATAGATTCATCAAAATAAGTAAACAACACATGAAAAACAGAATCTGTCAAAAACAGAACAGTCTGTAGTAATCTGTAACTAACGCAAACTTCTGGAACCCCCAAAATTATAAAATAAATTTCTGTACGTGAGTAATTTATCTATTAGTCATCTGCAAAAATAATTAACTAAATAGCACTCTCCAATAAAACATGGAAGCAATTCTCGTGAGCGCTAAAGTTTCTGTTTTTTACAGCAAGATCAACAAGACTTTCCCCAAGTCTTCCCAACGGTTCTACTTGGCACAAACACTAAATTAAACATAAAAACTCAATCATAACTATTACTAAACAAGAAAAAAGCAAGGAACAAAAATAAAATTGGGTTTCCTCCCAACAAGCGCTATCGTTTAACGCCCCTAGCTAGGCATGATGATTTCAATGATGCTCACATAAAGGACAAGAATTGTAACATAAAGAGAGCATCTTGAAGAATATGACTAGCACATTTAAGTCTAACCCACTTCCTATGCATAGGGATTTTGTGATCAAAAAACTTGTGGGAACAAGAATCAACTTGCATAGGAAGGTAAAACAAGCATAACTTCAAAATTTTAAGCACATAGAGAGGAAACTTGATATTATTGCAATTCCTACAAGCATATATTTCTCCCTCATAATAATTTTCAGTAGCATCATGAATGAATTCAACAATATAACCAGCACCTAAAGCATTATTCTCATGATCTACAAGCATAGAAATTTTATTACTCTCCACATAAGCAAAATTCTTCTCATTCGGGATAGTGGGAGTATCATTAGAGACTTGAATATTATAAATTGTTTCCACATTAAAAGAGTAATGTTCAGAAAAAGGGTAATCATAATCATGAAAAGTTATATAAATATAATCATCTCTACTTTTTATAGCATATGTATCATCACAATAATTATCATAAGTAGCAACTTTGTTCTCATCATAATCGATTGAAACCTCTTCCAAGATAGTGGAATCATTACTAAATAAAGTCATGACCTCTCCAAATCCACTTTCATAATTATCATAATAACATTCAACAGCCTCCAAAATAGTGGGATCATTACTTCCTAAAGTTGACACTCTTCCAAAGCCACTTTCATCAATATAATCATCATAAGTAGGAGGCATGCTATCATCATTATAAATTTGCATATCAAAACTTGGGAGACTAAAAGTATCATCTTCATTAAACATAGCTTCCCCAAGCTTGGGACTAACATTAATTGCAGCAAATATATTCTCAAAAACATCACCTTCATCAAACATAGTATCCCCAAGCTTGGGCCTTTTCATATCATAAGCATAATCACTCTCATCATTAATAGTATGGATAACACCAATAGTATAGCAATTATCATATTCTTCCAAGCAAGTGCCAAAAAGATTTTCAAGATCATAAGAAGTATCATTATGTTCCCAATCATAATCATCACAACAAGCAATAATCATAACGAGATCATCATCAAGTGCATCATCTTCCACAATTATATTTTCATGAGGCACAACAATAATAGGAGCAGCATTATTTGGGAGAGATATATTTTTACCTCTCTTCCTTTTTCTTCTCTTCTTCTTCACCACATCATGTGTGGGTTCAATCCTCTTTTTGGAGCTCCTTATTAATGAGATTGGTTGAATAGGAGGCTCCTCCACGTTACCTGATTCATCATAAGAAATAATAGGAGGGTATTGGGAAGTCTCTTCCCATTCATTAGTATTCTCTTCATCTTCTATTTGTTTTCTTTTCTTTATATAATTGGAAATATAATGGTTTTCAATGCAATTCACCGCACAATACATATAAATTTCCTCTAGATCAAAATCGAGAAATTTATTGAGATTAAATTTTGGAATACCCTCAGTTATATGTTTCATTTCTTCATAACCCAAAATAAGACTAAGCTCTTTATGATGCTCAAGGGTAATCAAGTTATCACAATTTTTGGACACGACTTGATCATGAAACAAATAGCATTGGAGCTTTAAATGACCATGTTCATTGCAAAGTTCACAAGGATGGCGATAAATATTGAATATTTCAGCACAAACATCTAGCCTTTCTTGCAACAATTTAGTTTCTAAATGCTTATGCCTCTTGCAATATCTGTCTTCCCTATTTGGTTTGTACTTGCAAACCCAATGCACTGCACAAAATTGACATGTTTATAGGTGACATTTTCATCATAGCTAGTGCAATCATCATTAGTACTATGGATATTCAAGGAGTTCATACTAACAACATTGCAATCATGCTCATCATTCAAAGATTTAGTGCCAAACATTTTAATGCATTCTTCTCCTAACACTTTGGCACAATTTTCCTTTCCATCATACTCACGAAAGATATTAAAAAGATGAAGCGTATGAGGCAAACTTAATTCCATGTTTTGTAGTTTTCTTTTATAAACTAAACTAGTGCTAAAACAAGAAACTAAAAGACTCGATTGCAAGATCTAAAGATATACCTTCAAGCACTAACCTCCCCAGCAAGGGCGCCAGAAAAGAGCTTGATGTCTACTATACAACCTTCTTCTTGTAGACGTTGTTGGGCCTCCAAGTGCAGAGGTTTCTAGGACAGTACCAAATTTCCCTCAAGTGGATGACCTAAGGTTTATCAATCCATAGGAGGCGTAGGATGAAGATGGTCTCTCTCAAGCAACCTTGCAACCAAATAAAAAAGAGTCTCTTGTGTCCCCAACACACCCAATACAATGGTAAATTGTATAGGTGCACTAGTTCGGCGAAGAGATGGTGATACAAGTGGTGTATGGATGGTAGGTAAAGGTTTTTGTAATCTGAAAATATAAAAACATCAAGGTTACTAATGATAAAAGTGAGCGTAAACGGTATTGCAATGCGTTGAAACAAGGCCTAGGGTTCATACTTTCACTAGTGCAAGTTCTCTCAACAATAATAACATAATTGGATCACATAACTATCCCTCAACATGCAACAAAGAGTCACTCCAAAGTCACTAATAGCAGAAAACAAACGAAGAGATTACGGTAGGGTACGAAACCACCTCAAAGTTATTCTTCCCAATCAATCCGTTGGGCTATTCCTATAAGTGTCACAAACAGCCCTAGAGTTCGTACTAGAATAACACCTTAAGACACAAATCAACCAAAACCCTAATGTCACCTAGATACTCCAATGTCAACTCAAGTATCCGTGGGTATGATTATACGATATGCATCACACAATCTCAGATTCATCTATTCAACCAACACAAAGAACCTCAAAGAGTGCCCCAAAGTTTCTACCGGAGAGTCAAGACGAAAACGTGTGCCAACCCCTATGCATAGGTTCATGGGCGGAACCCGCAAGTTGATCACCAAAACATACATCTAGTGGATCAATATAATACCCCATTGTCACCACGGGTATCCCACGCAAGACATACATCAAGTGTTCTCAAATCCTTAAAGACTCAATCCGATAACATAACTTCAAAGGGAAAACTCAATCCATTACAAGAGAGTAGAGGGGGAGAAACATCATAGGATCCAACTATAATAGCAAAGCTCGCGATACATCAAGATCGTACCACCTCAAGAAGACGAGAGAGAGAGAGAGAGAGAGAGAGAGAGAGAGAGAGAGGGATCCAACTATAATAGCAAAGCTCGCGATACATCAAGATCGTACCAGGGGGTGGGCGCGCCCCCACCCTCGTGGGCAGCCCGGGACCCTCCTGGTCCAACTCCGATACTCCGTGGGCTTCTTCTGGTCCAAAAATAAGTTCCGTGAAGTTTCAGGTCAATTGGACTTCGTTTGATTTTCCTTTTCTGTGATACTCTAAAACAAGGGAAAAAACAGAAACTGGCACTAGGCTCTAGGTTAATAGGTTAGTCCCAAAAATCATATAAAATAGCATATAAATGCATATAAAACATCCAAGGTTGATAATATAATTGCATGGAACAATCAAAAATTATAGATACGTTGGAGACGTATCAGCGCTCCTGAGATGCGGCCCTGTTGAGCCCCGGGATGTTGATGCAGACACGCAGCTCACCACCCTTGCCTGGGTGGGGAGCTACACCAGGTGGGTGGCGGTCACCGTGTATTGCCCTTGCTTCCTGAAGCTCCTGAGTGTCGGGCGCTCCTCGCCCGGTGTCCTCCTGAGGGAAACGTGCCTCGAAGCACGCAGTGCTTGAGCGCTTCCCTCGTGATGTTGGCTAGGTCTGAGGCTCTCCAGAAGAGAGCCCCCGAGCCCTGCCCAAGGAGAGCACCGGGCGCGCCTCCCTGTGAGAGGGAGGGAGGCGCCCCAGGCGCGGGTGCCGGTCCTGAGGTGGTGCCGCTGGAGGCGCCTCTACCTGAGGCCCAGTGTGGAGTAGCTGCTTCTTCTTCTTGGGGTTGGCCTCAGGAGGGTGCTGCACACCCACGCTGTCAGGGTCTCCGATTGCCGCAGCTTGGAAGGCACTGTAACGCCCCGTGACCGATGTGCCAGGTGTCCTCCAGTTATTCGCTGTTGTTGCCTTGTCATTGCTTGCGTGTCATGCTTTGCATATCATGTCATCAAGTGCATTGCATTTGCATACGTGTTCGTCTCATGCATCCGAGCATTTTCCCCGTTGTCCGTTTTGCATTCCGGCGCTTCTATCTTCTCCGGTGGTCCTTTCTACCTTCCTTTCGTGTGTGGGGGTTAAACATTTCCGGATTGGACTGAGACTTGCCAAGCGGCCTTGGTTTACTACCGGTAGACCGCCTGTCAAGTTCCGTACCATTTGGACTTCATTTGATACTCCAACACCCTTCCAATTTGGCCCAAAACCCACCTAAACCTCCTCCATCATCTCGGTCGTTCGATCACGATCGCGTGGCCGAAAACCGCACCTCATTTGGACTCTCCTAGCTCCCTCTACCTATATAAACACCTCCCCCTCCGAAATTCGCGGTGCAAACCCTAGATCCCTCCCTCTCCTCGCGCGCCGGACAAAACCTCGCCGCCCGGACATGTCTGCTCGCGCCGCCACCTCCTTCCGCCCAATGGCGAGCCGCCACATCAGCAGGCCGCCGTCCTCGCCCAACCGGCCGCCGCCACGTCATCCCGCGCCTCTCTCTCCTCCCGCCGTGGCCCGTGGGGCCCGAGGCAGGCCTGCCCGGGACCAGAGCCGCCCGCCGCCGCACTCGCGCGCCCCCGGCCGCGCCGGACTTCCTCGTCGGGCCGCGTCACCGGAACCGCGCGGGCCCCGTGCTTCGCCGCCACCGGTGCCCTTCGCCGCCCTTGCACCGGCCGCCGCGCCTCCTCCCGCCGGCGACTTCGCCAGGCCTCGCCGCCGTTCCCCGTGGCGCCGCCGCCTCGCCGGGACCTCGCTGCCGTTGACCGTGCTCCGCCCCGAGCTCTGCCGCCCTCCGCTTCTTCCTCGTCGGCGTTCAGGCTCGCCGGAGTTCGCGCCACCTCGTCGGAGATTCGATCCGGCCAGATCTGGACCGGGGTGGACCAGATCCACCAACCCCGCCATCCAAACACCTCCCCGCGTCCCGGATCTCGCCATCCCACACCACCTAGTCCGCCCGTTGACTTTTCCGGAGGTATAATTTCTACTAAGTCCCCAAGATTTCCTGATTCAAATGCCCATGTTCATCATGTCGTATCTTTGCACCCGTAACTCCGATTTGCGCGTGTAGCTTATCAAAATGTTTGTCTCAGAGAGTACGTCATTTCATCTCATTGCATCATTTTCATTTGAGCTCATATTGATGCCCGAAATGTGTTGGAAGAGTGCTATTTGAGATAATTGTCAGATCTGCTGCTCCAAATAGCCTTTTGTCATTTTTGCCATGATTAATGTGTGCATGATATGCCCCTGAGCTTTACATGTGTTTTGTTATATGCTTTGCCATCTTTACAGAGGTGATATCCATGTATATTTGTGATATGTGTGGTGACTAGCACAAACTTGCAAATTGGTGCATTCGTTAATGCTGATTTCAGGGACTTAGAATTTCTCTAAGTCCTTGATCTGTTTTTATCAATATGCCATATGTTCATGTTGTTTCCTAGTGATCCGTGCCTCTTTTGAGGATGATCAGTAAGGATGATTTGTTAATCTTGTAGTGCTCTATCCATCCATGTCTTTGTTTGCAATTATGGAGCCAACTAGCTTGAGTCAATCGAGCTCTACTTTTGCTATTTCATAATTCCTGGCAGATTGTCTACTTGTTAGCGATTTTTGCCGAGGATGTTTTTGTTGATCCGTGCATGCTATGTGGTTTTTCTTGCCATGTCTAGCTTCTATGATATGTATTCTTGATGGGTGGATGCTTAGTTTGTCATGCCTTGCTCTGTAGTGAGTGCATTGAGCTCGTAAACATGCCTACTCGTTAACAGATTTGCATGTTCCAGTTTTTCTCTAAGTCTGTAATCTGATTATGTTTTTGCCATGTTCACATGCTTGCAATTGTATTTTCTGATCCCTTTTGGCTCAAGGTCACTAAGGGACTTTTGTTAAGCTCTTTGAGTAGCTCCATGCCATGCCATGCCTTGCCTTGCCATGTTAAGTTTCTGTAGCATATAGTTTTCATGCTCCAAAGTGTGCTATCTGATCTGAAATTTCAGGCTTGTGTTAATTTCACTAAGTCTAAAACTTGTTATCGTTTGCACTTTTGCCATGCTTGTTTGAACCTGTTAATGGATGAATTGGCCGTAGCTCAGTGTTCATCTTTTGTTAAGCATCATGAGTGGATCCCTGTCATGTATTTTGTTGCCATGTTTGAGTGTTGTAGCATATTTAACTTGTTGCATTTAGATGGCTACTTGCTGTTTATCGCAGACTGGTACCATATTTGTTTTGCTTGCCATTTCCAAATCGTGCATCCGATTCTGGTATCTTTATATCGATTTCAACCGTAATCATCTCCCCTTTCCAGTGGCACTCTTGGATTTCCAAGTTGAGGCCAGGTTCCATCATTCCTTTGCAAATCATGCATATGCACCGCATACCGCATCCCGCATATCATACCATGTTCATGTGTGGTTTGTTTACTATGTTGTGTGCTTTATTTTCCGGTGTTTGCTTCTTCGGGTTGGTTCTGGTAATGTCGCATTTGTGAGGACCCGTTCGTCTACGTCCGTTTGTCTTCTTCATGGACTCGTTCTTCTTCCTTGCGGGATTTCAGGCAAGATGACCATACCCTCGAAATCACTTCTATCTTTGCTTGCTAGTTGTTCGCTCTTTTGCTATGCCTATGCAGCGATACCTACCACTTGCTTATCATGCCTCGTATATTGTTGAACCAAGCCTCTAACTCACCTTGTCCTAGCAAACTGTTGATTGGCTATGTTACCGCTTTGCTCAGCCCCTCTTATAGCGTTGTTAGTTGCAGGTGAAGATTGGAGTTTGTTCCATGTTGGAACATGGATATTTTGTTGGGATATCACAATATCTCTTATTTAATTAATGCATCTATATACTTGGTAAAGGGTGGAAGGCTCGGCCTTATGCCTGGTGTTTTGTTCCACTCTTGCCGCCCTAGTTTCCGTCATATCGGTGTTATGTTCCCGGATTTTGCGTTCCTTACGCTGTTGGGTTATAATGGGAACCCCTTGACAGTTCGCCTTGAATAAAACTCCTCCAGCAATGCCCAACATTGGTTTTACCATTCGCCACCTAGCCTTTTCTTTCCCTTGGGTTCTGCAGACTCAAGGGTCATCTTTACTTTAACCCCCCGGGCCAGTGCTCCTCTGAGTGTTGGTCCAAACTAGAGCCCCTTGCAGCGCCACCTCAGGGAAACTCGAGGGCTGGTTTTAGTTGTACGGACTGCTCATCTGAGTGTGCCGTGAGAACAAGATATGTGCAGCTCCTATCGGGATTTGTCGGCACATTCGGGCGGTGTTGCTGGATTTGTTTTACTCTGTCGAAATGTCTTGTAACCGGGATTCCGAGTCTAATCGGGTCTTCCCGCTAGAAGGAATATCCTTCGTTGACCGTGAGAGCTTGTCATGGGCTAAGTTGGGACTCCCCTGTAGGGATTTGAACTTTCGAAAGCCGTGCCCGCGGTTATGGGCAGGTGGGAATTTGTTAATGTCCGGTTGTAGAAAACATGAAGTTGACCTTAATTAAAATACATTAACCGTGTGTGTAACCGTGATGGTCTCTTTCCGGCGGAGTCCAGGAAGTGAACACGGTGTTGGAGTTATGCTTGACGTAGGTTGTTCTAGGATCACTTCTTGATCATACTTCTATCGACCGTGCTTTGCCTTCTCTTCTCGCTCTCATTTGCGTATGTTAGCCACCATATATGCTAGTCGCTTGCTGCAGCTCCACCTCATACCTTTACCTTACCCATAAGCTTAAATAGTCTTGATCGTGAGGGTGTGAGATTGTTGAGTCCCCGTGACTCACAGATACTTCCAAAACCAGCTTGCAGGTGCCGAGGTTACCGTGCAGATGACGCAACCAAGCTCAAGGAGGAGCTCGATGAAGATCTTGTCCTTTGTGTTGTTCCGTTCTAGTTGATCAGTAGTGGATCCCAGTTGGGGTCGATCGGGGATCTGTGTAGCATTTGGGGTAGTCTTCTTTTATTTTGGCTCCGTAGTCGGGCCCTGATTGTATTTGGTTGATGTAATGCTTTATTCATGTAATTGTGTGAAGTGGCGATTGTAAGCCAACTATGTATCTCTTTCCCTTATGTATTACATGGGTTGTGTGAAGATTACCTCACTTGCAACATTGCTTTCAATGCGGTTATGCCTCTAAGTCATGCTTCGACACGTAGGAGATATAGCCACATCGAGGGCGTTACAAGTTGGTATCAGAGCCTTCCCCGACCTTAGGAGCCCCATTGCTTGATCGAATTAGCGGATGAGTTGAGTCTAGAAAAATGTTTTGAGTCATTTAGGAATTATATATCGGAGAGTTTAGGAATTCTTTTTACTCCTCAGTCCCTTCATCGCTCTCGTAAGGCATCCTGACGTAGAGTTTTGACTCTTCTCTTCTCAAATTTCACTAAAAAAATTAGGATCACGCGGGTATCTTGGAATCTTTCCGATGGATTTGTGACGAGAACATTGTTCTTGGTGCCTCCTGTCATTTAGGGGTTGTGGCAGTGTCCCGGGGAGTTGAGCTCCGAGGTGTTGTCGTCACAATTTTATCGTTGCTGTTCTGGAATACCTGAGTTTAGTTCGTCGACATCGAAAATCTCTTTTATGCAGTTGTTAGTGAGATAACCTCGACGCCACCCAGTACTGGGGCGGGAGTTCGGGAGTATTGCCATAACTCGTATAACGGATGCTTTTCTAAGGTTGAGGTAGACGATTTCCGAAGGTTTCTTGGTTATGTGTTAAAGGATGGATACAGCTGGATGTAGGATTTGCTAGTTTTGGGTGAGATATTATGCTTCCCCTGTATCCCCAACACTTGATTGCATAACCGGAAAATTTTGAGAGTTTCATAGGTGGGAATTCAAGTAGCTCTTAGAATATCTTTCTGACAGATGTATGATATGAAATTGGGGTTCGACGTCTAGTGGTCCGCCTATTCACGGTCGGTTTTACAGTGGTCTCGTTGTGTCTTAAAGAGTCCTTGGCTATGCCGACTCGGGGACGCTTCGTATGTCATGTGCACTGCCTTGTACATGATGGTGCTGTACGATCGAGCCCGTGTAGGCCCCACCACGAAAACTTCGGACGAAATCTCTATCATATGTTTGTTCTGGCTTTTCTGCAAGCCAATCCTTTGTTTTGTTTTGAGTTGTGGTATTCGAGTTGCTTCGAAGTCAAATGTTGATTTCATACGTTCTCTAAACGGTGTTCTCATATTCCTATGTGGATACTAATACTTCATGATAATTGATAGTGTCATGTCAATCCTTTTTAACCGGTGTGTCTCTCTTCAAGTGGATCCGATCATTTCAATATCAGCAAGATCAAGTATCAGTTCTTCTCAACGGTGTTGTCTTCATCCGTTCCAAGTTGACTTTGTTTTTTTTTCCACCCACCCACCCCTTTTTCTTCAAGGACTCAGATTTCTTAATCAAGTATCATCTTATTGATGGAAGTCTCTCCATCCTTTTCCGTCTATGTTCTTACCCGGTGTTTCTCATGAAGATTTTAACGGAGCTTCTAGTTCACCATTATTCATTCTTTTCTTCTCCGGTGGAACCAAGTCAAGCTTTGTGGATCATATCCCTTTTTCCTTGTTTCAAATGTTTTCTCATGCCGTTGCACCTCATAATCTTCCACTTCTCGTTACTCAATTGTTCCGGTGCCCACCAATAAGAAGGCTCGTCTTGACATTCAAGATCCGTTCAACCTATCTCGAGGCTGTTATCTCATTCAAGCCTTTTAATTCAACCAGTGCAATCTCTCTTTTCAAGTAATCATTTCAACGATGTTTCTCTTGAGTGGCCCTAACCCACAGGTCTTTTCCTAGGATCTTACCTAACTCTTCTTTTTTCCCGGAGCTATCCTCAAATTCTTTTCAAAGTTTGATGTAAGAATGAATTATCATCAGTCAAATGCCTGTCTCCAAGATCTGTCAAATTCTTTTCATCATTGGCTCAACCTTTTCTATTTTTCATTCCGGAGTGCATCAACGATTCATGGTGGTGTTTCTCATTGTCATTCTCTGCATTTGAAGATCAAAGAAGAGTTTTACCTCCATATATTATCCATTCTCTTCAAAATTCATGATGCTAGCTTTATGACATCTTCTCATAATTGATCTCAATTGTGAGAATTCTTTTCATCCTTCCGGAGCAATTCAAGAGTCTTTTCTGTTTGATTCTCCGAAGCCCATCATTTCAGAAGATTTATTCATTCTCAGCTTTCAGCTATCATTCTCCAAATCTTACCGGTGCATCATTCAAGTATTCTCTTGTCAGCTTGTGATCGCTTCGTTCTCATGTATCTAAATTCTCTCAAGCTTCCAGAGCAATTCTTTTCATCCTTCCGGAGCAATTCAAGAGTCTTTTCTGTTTGATTCTCCGAAGCCCATCATTTCAGAAGATTTATTCATTCTCAGCTTTCAGCTATCATTCTCCAAATCTTACCGGTGCATCATTCAAGTATTCTCTTGTCAGCTTGTGATCGCTTCGTTCTCATGTATCTAAATTCTCTCAAGCTTCTTCGTTCAATTGCTAATTCTTCCCGGTGTGTCTTCATGTTTTAATCGTTCTTTTCAATTCTTACGGTGGTTCGTTCAAGATTTTTCTTCCTTCGTGTATCATATCTATGCATTCGTGCTTTTCAAATTCTACCGGAGGATCGTTGAAGACTTTCTCAAGTTTGCACTATATCTATCTTAATCTTTCTACGAGGATAAGTAGTATGCCAAATCCGTTGCTTGTCAGCAATTATATTGTTGAAGGATACACATAACATAATTCTTATTCTTGTCCCATCCAAGTGATTAATTCTTTTTTCGGAGTGGTTCATCATATCATATTCTCAGTTCGAGATGCCTTATCTTTTTCTTTCCCGGAGTTCCAAGCTCTAATTATCATGGAGATCCATCTAAATCATTGCAAGGATTCACCTTGTGTTTTCAATTTCTCTTTCTTTTTATTCTTTTGTTACCGGAGTTTCTTCATGGAGGCTATACATGATGGTTCATCAAGGATTTATTTTCCTTCTCGAAACGTTCATCAAGATTCTTTTCAGATGAGTTCAAGCATTCTTCTTCTTGTAATCCGGAGTGCATTTCTTTCTACCATATCATTGGAGGTGGTTATACATCATTCTTGATATTTGAGTTCATGTTTCATGATTCACATATTGTTAAGAATGAGGTATTTTAAATCCTTCAACCTCTTCGTTGGAATTATCTTGGGTTATATTTCACCTAAAGCCTTCCCTAAGGATTGTTGTTATATGGTGCTCATAAATGACCCAAGTTCTTCATGTATCCTTCCGGTGATAAGTTTCTCGTCTCCTTGTTCATTCCAATCTAATTCTATTTCCGTGAGTGGCAGGTTGTCACCTCATAATTTGATATGTAGTCCATAAGACCATATCAAGATTATTCTTTTCGTTGTTGGTTTTCCAACAACTCCGTTCTAGCTGTTGTTGTAAGCGTGCTCCCTCGAGATCTTGTTTCACTTCGTTCATTCCATTCCTTTCTTACTTCTGTTCCGGAGGCATTGTGTTGTTGCTCTCTTCAACACTTCTTCTTGTTCTTGTCAGGACCTTGTTCTTTTCTTGCTTATCCATTTAACTGGAGTGTTGTGCCATGTTGCTCAAGTTCTTTTCGCTTTATCAAGTCTTCCATCACTTTTCAACTGGAGTGCTACCCGAATTTGTTCTTCCTTGTCCCTCTTTCCTAACGGAGTGTTTTCAACTTCGTTCATCTCCATTACATTCTTCCTTTCAATTTGTTCAACCTCGCAAGGTTCTTTGGTTTCACTCGTTTGTCAAAGAAGCAACTTAGTTTTACCTCTCCTCTTTCTCTTCCGTTTTCCCTCCGGTGCCATTCCAGATCTCGGGACGAGATCCTCTCGTAGTCGTGGAGTGTTGTAACGCCCCGTGACCGATGTGCCAGGTGTCCTCCAGTTATTCGTTGTTGTTTCCTTGTCATTGCTTGCGTGTCATGCTTTGCATATCATGTCATCATGTGCATTGCATTTGCATACGTGTTCGTCTCATGCATCCGAGCATTTTCCCCGTTGTCCGTTTTGCATTCCGGCGCTTCTATCTCCTCCGGTGGTCCTTTCTACCTTCCTTTCGTGTGTGGGGGTTAAACATTTCCGGATTGGACCGAAACTTGCCAAGCGGCCTTGGTTTACCAGCGGTAGACCGCCTGTCAAGTTTCATACCATTTGGACTTCGTTTGATACTCCAACGGTTAACCGAGGGACCAAGAAGGCCTCGTGTGTGTTGCAGCCCAACACCCTTCCAATTTGGCCCAAAACCCACCTAAGCCTCCTCCATCATCTCGGTCGTTCGATCACGATCGCGTGGCCGAAAACCGCACCTCATTTGGACTCTCCTAGCTCCCTCTACCTATATAAACACCTCCCCCTTCGAAATTCGCGGTGCAAACCCTAGATCCCTCCCTCTCCTCGCGCGCCGGACAAAACCTCGCCGCCCGGACATGTCCGCTCGCGCCGCCACCTCCTTCCGCCCAATGGCGAGCCGCCACGTTAGCAGGCCGCCGTCCTCGCCCAACCGGCCGCCGCCACATCATCCCGCGCTTCTCTCTCCTCCCGCCGCGACGGACTTCCTCGCCGGGCCGTGTCACCGGAACCGCGCCGGCCCGGGCTTCGCCGCCACCGGTGCCCTTCGCCGCCCTTGCACCGGCCGCCGCGCCTCCTCCCGCCGGCGACTTCGCCGGGCCTCGCCGTCGTTCCCCGTGGCGCCGCCCCCTCGCCGGGAGCTCGCTGCCGTCGACCGTGCTACGCCCCGAGCTCCGTCACCCGCCGCTTCTTCCTCGCCGGCGTTCAGGCTCGCTGGAGTTCGCGCCACCTCATCGGAGATTCGATCCGGCCAGATCTGGACCGGGGTGGACCAGATCCACCAACCTGCCATCCAAACGCCTCCCCGCATCCCGAATCTCGCCATCCCGCACCACCTCGTCCACCCATTGACTTTTCCGGAGGTATAATTTCTACTAAGTCCCCGAGATTTCCTGATTCAAATGCCCATGTTCATCATGTCGTATCTTTGCACCCGTAACTCCAATTTGCGCGTGTAGCTTATCAAAATGTTTGTCTCAGAGAGTACATCATTTCATCTCATTGCATCATTTTCATTTGAGCTCATCTTGATGCCCTAAATGCTGTTGGAAGAGTGCTATTTGAGATAATTATCAGATCTGCTGCTCCAAATAGCTTTTTGTCATTTTTGCCATGATTAATGTGTGCATGATATGCCCCTGAGCTTTACATGTGTTTTGTTATATGCTTTGCCATCTTTACAGAGGTGATATCCATGTATATTTGTGATATGTGTGGTGACTAGCACAAGCTTGCAAATTGGTGCATTCGTTAATGCTGATTTCAGGGACTTAGAATTTCTCTAAGTCCTTGATCTGTTTTTATCAATATGCCATATGTTCATGTTGTTTCCTAGTGATCCGTGCCTCTTTTGAGGATGATCAGTAAGGATGATTTGTTAATCTTGTAGTGCTTTATCCATCCATTTCTTTGTTTGCAATTATGGAGCCCCCTAGCTTGAGTCAATCGAGCTCTACTTTTGCTATTTCATAATTCCTGGCAGATTGTCTACTTGTTAGCGATTTTGCCGAGGATGTTGTTGTTGATCCGTGCATGCTATGTGGTTTTTCTTGCCATGTCTAGCTTCTATGATATGTATTCTTGATGGGTGTATGCTTAGTTTTTCATGCCTTGCTCTGTAGTGAGTGCATCGAGCTCGTAAACATGCCTACTCGTTAACAGATTTGCATGTTCCAGTTTTTCTCGAAATCTGTAATCTGATTATGTTTTTGCCCTGTTCACATGCTTGCAATTGTATTTTATGATCCCTTTTGCCTCAAGGTCACTAAGGGACTTTTGTTAAGCTCTTTGAGTAGCTCCATGCCATGCCTTGCCTTGCCACGTTAAGTTCCTGTAGCATATAGGTTTCATGCTCCAAAGTGTGCTATCTGATCTAAAATTCCAGGCTTGTGTTAATTTCACTAAGTCTGAAACCTGTTATCGTTTGCACTTTTTCCATGCTTGTTTGAACCTGTTAATGGATGATTTGGCCGTAGCTCATTGTTCATCTTTTGTTAAGCATCATGAGTGGATCCCTGCCATGTATTTTGTTGCCATGTTTGAGTGCTGTAGCATATTTAACTTGTTGCATTTAGATGGCTACTTCCTGTTTATCACAGACCGGTACCATATTTGTTTTGCTTGCCATTTCCAAACCGTGCATCCGATTCCGGTGATCTTTATATCGATTTCAACCGAAATCATCTCCCCTTTCCAGTGGCACTCTTGGATTTCTAAGTTGAGGCCAGGTTCCATCATTCCTTTGCAAATCATGCATATGCACCGCATACCGCATCACGCATATCATACCATGTTCATGTGTGGTTTGTTTACTATCTTGCGTGCTTTCTTTTCCGGTGTTTGCTTCTTCGGGTTGGTGCCGGTAACGTCATCTTTGTGAGGACCCGTTCATCTATGTCAGTTTGTCTTCTTCATGGACTCGTTCTTCTTCCTTGCGGGATTTCAGGGAAGATGACCATACCCTCGAAATCACTTCTATCTTTGCTTGCTAGTTTCTCGCTCTTTTGCTATGCCTATGCTGCGATACCTACCACTTGCTTATCATGCCTCCTATATTGTTGAACCAAGACTCTAACCCAGCTTGTCGTAGCAAACCGTTGATTGGCTATGTTACCGCTTTGCTCAGCCCCTCTTATAGCGTTGTTAGTTGCAGGTGAAGATTGGAGTTTGCTGTTGGAACATGGATATTTTGTTGGGATATCACAATATCTCTTATTTAATTAATGCATATATATACTTGGTAAAGGGTGGAAGGCTCGGCCTTATGCCTGGTGTTTTGTTCCACTCTTGCCGCCCTAGTTTCCGTCATATCGTGTTATATTCCCGGATTTTGCGTTCCTTACGCGGTTGGATTATAACGGGAACCCCTTGACAGTTCGCCTTGAATAAAACTCCTCCAGCAATGCCCAACATTGGTTTTACCATTCGCCACCTAGCCTTTTCTTTCCCTTGGGTTCTGTAGACTCAAGGGTCATCTTTATTTTAACCCCCTCGGGCCAGTGCTCCTCTTAGTGTTGGTCCAAACTAGAGCCCCTTGCAGCGCCACCTCGGGGAAACTCGAGGGCTGGTTTTAGTTGTACGGACTGCTCATCTGAGTGTGCCCTGAGAACGAGATATGTGCAGCTCCTATCGGGATTTGTCGGCACATTTGGGCGGTGTTGCTGGATTTGTTTTACCCTGTCAAAATGTCTTGTAACCGGGATTCCGAGTCTGATCGGGTCTTCCCGCTAGAAGGAATATCCTTCGTTGACCGTGAGAGCTTGTCATGGGCTAAGTTGGGACTCCCCTGCAGGGATTTGAACTTTTGAAAGCCGTGCCCGCGTTTATGGGCAGATGGGAATTTGTTAATGTCCGGTTGTAGAAAACCTGAAGTTGACCTTAATTAAAATACATCAACCGTGTGTGTAACCGTGATGGTCTCTTTCGGGCAGAGTCCGGGAAGTGAACACGGTGTTGGAGTTATGCTTGACGTAGGTTGTTCTAGGATCACTTCTTGATCATACTTCTATCGACCGTGCTTTGCCTTCTCTTCTCGCTCTCATTTGCATATGTTAGCCACCATATATGTTAGTCGCTTGCTGCAGCTCCACCTCATACCTTTACCTTACCCATAAGCTTAAATAGTCTTGATTGTGAGGGTGTGAGATTGCTGAGTCCCCGTGACTCATAGATACTTCCAAAACCAGCTTGCAGGTGCCGAGGTTACCGTGTAGATGACGCAACCAAGCTCGAGGAGGAGCTTGATGAAGATCTTGTCCTTTGTGTTGTTCCGTTCTAGTTGATCAGTAGTGGAGCCCAGTTGGGGTCGATCGGGGATCTGTGTAGCATTTGGGGTAGTCTTCTTTTATTTTGGCTCCATAGTCGGGCCCTGATTGTATTTGGTTGATGTAATGCTTTATTCATGTAATTGTGTGAAGTGGTGATTGTAAGCCAACTATGTATCTCGTTCCCTTATGTATTACATGGGTTGTGTGAAGATTACCTCACTTGCGACATTGCTTTCAATGCGGTTATGCCTCTAAGTCGTGCTTCGACACGTAGGAGATATAGCCGCATCGAGGGTGTTACAGGCGCGCTCGAGGGAGCACACCGCGTATCTTTCTTCGCAGGGGACTGTGATGATTCCGCCGCTTCCGGGCATCTTGAGTACGTTGTAGCCATGGTGGGTGACTACCATGAATTTGGCTAGCGCTGGGTACCCGATGATGGCATTGTACGAAAGGCGGATGTGGGTGACGTCGAAGTCGACGAGCTCGGTGTGGTAGTTGTCACGCTGACCAAAGGTGACAGGGAGACAAACTTGCCCTATCGGGTGGTGGAGCCATCAGGCACTCCTGAGAAAGGCTTGGTGGGATGGAGCTGATCGTATGGCACTTGAAGGTTGTCGAACGTCTTGACGGACTGGACACTGAGCCCTGCACCGCCGTGGATGAGGGTCTTGGTGACTTGGACATTGCCGATGACGGGTGAACAGAGCGTCGGGAGAACACCGGCGGTTGCCGCGCATTTGAGCTGGTCCGCCGAGCTAAAGGTGATGGCGTACTTGGACCATCTGAGCGGGCGCGTGGTCTCGAGCTTGGGGAGGGCTGCATTCACCTCGCGAGAGAACTGCTTGAAGATGCGTTGGGAGGCTGGGGCCTGAGCGCCACCCAAGATGCAGGCGATGGCGCGCGGCTCCTGGAAGCTCCCGGCCCCTTCGTTCTGCTGGTGGTCGTCGTTCCTCCTTGGTGGCGGCGGCAACGGAGGGAGACCAGGGTTTCCCTGAGGACGATCCTCGCGAGGTTGGTCCCTCCAGGCACCCTCACGAGGCTGGTCCTGCCAGCGGTCCTCGCGAGGCTGATCGCACCACTCCTGGAGAGGCCCGCGGTCGTCCCAACGTCCTCCACCTTGTCCACCTCCTCGGTCGTAGCCCCGGTCATTGCGCTCGGGGCGTCAACCGAAGCGTCCATCTCGAATGGCCCTGAGCTCTTGACAGTCGTTGGTGTTGTGGCTGCGCACGTTGTGGAAGGCGTAGAATGTATGGCTGCCCTTGGACGACTCGAGAAGGTCTCGGCCGCGCTTGGTGTCTCGCTCTGCCATGAGTACGGCCACCCCTTTACGCTTCACGTCCTTGACCTTGGCCTTCTTCTCCTCTGCATCCGCAGCGGGGAGCTCAAGGAGGGAGAGACGCCCCTCCTCAGCTCTTGCACACTTAGTCGCTATGTTGAACAGCTCCAAAGTCGTGCACAACTCCTCATGGATGGCGAGCTCCTCCTTCATCTTGATGTCGTGGACGCCATCGGAAAACATTGAGATGATGGCCTCGTCCATCACCTTGGGGATCTTGAGGCGCACGCTCTTGAAGCGCTGGATGTACTTCTGCAGGGTCTCTCCCGGCTGTTGCTTGATGCGGCGCAGGTCACCACCGGCTAGGGGGCGGTCGCGAGTGCCCTAGAAGTTGGCGACAAAGTGGTCGCGCATCTCATCCCAGGAGGAGGTCGAGCCCGGGGGCAGGTTCAGGAGCCATAAGAGGGCGCCGTCCTTGAGAGCCATGGGGAACTAGTTTGCCATGACCTTTTCGTCACCGTTGGCCGCCTCGATGCTCAGCTCGTAGAGCTACAAGAACTCCGTAGGGTCAGGGTGCCGTCGTAGTGAGGGGCAGATCTGTCTTGAACTTGCCCGACCAGACGATGCTATGCAGCTCAGGAGTGAAGGCGCGACAGCCCGCCGTGGCCACCGGGGCCCGTCGTGGAGGCGGAGCTTGATCTTGGTGTCCCTGTGCCGCCACGGCAAGTGGCGCATGGCCCTTCCGCGACAAGCGATCCTAACGTGGTGGTGCTGGGAGCGGTGGAGCATTTTCTTGCGGACGGTGGACCTCTTGGCAGCTTCTTTCTTCATGCGCGGGCACACAACACAGTGGATCACACCGCGGGACCGCGCATCTTGGAGCGAGGACTCCGTCTTGACGGGGAGGGGGCGGAGGCGCTCCATGAGCCGCGCGTCTCGGCGCGAGGGCACCGTCTTGATGCGGAGGGGGTGGAGGCGCTCCGTGAGCCACATCGCCCGTAGTCGGGGGCGGGCGAGGCAGCGAGAGCGATGGTGCAGGAGGGCCCCCCGCGGCGTTGACGAGCTCGGCGATGCAGTCCAACCAGTCCTCGTAGAGGTGGTCGACCAGGCGGTAACGCAGGAGCTCGCGTGCCATGAGCACCGCGGCTTACGTGTCTGTGGGTGCGCGGCAAGCGTGAGACGATGAGTCGGCCGGAGTCAGCGATGAGGTGGCGGTGCGGCCGTCTTGCCGCACGGAGGGGTGCAATGAGGAGGCTTGCTGCTCGTTTTCTGTCAGGCCGGTAGCAGCGTTGGTGGAGGGTGACGGAGAGCGATGGGGAGGCCCGTCGACAGGGGCTGTCTGAGCGACATGGGTGGCGAGAGCGGCCTGGCGCTCAGCGCGGGCCCGACGAGCGTCGGCCATGAACTTGGTGGAGTGGCGAAGCGCAGATTAATGAGGGGAAAGCTTCGGCGCACCCCTACCTGGCGCGCCAAATGTCGGATTTCGGGTTACGGCAAAACCCTTGAGGTTCGAACACTAGGGTGCGCATGAAGATCTCTCCCCCCTTTCTAGCTCGCGCACATCATGATCTCACGGCCTAGCTCGACGAACCCAAAGAGCAAGAGGACACAAGATTTATACGGGTTCGGGCCACCGATGTGGTGTAATACTCTACTCCAGTGTGGTGTGGTGGATTGCCTCTTGGGCTGGGGATGACCAGTTACAAGGGAAGAACAGCCTCCTGAGGAGAGGTGGTCTTGTGCTTGGCGAACTTGTGTGGTTGAGGATGATCTCAATGACCTCCCCTGTTGTGGTGGTCGCTAGTCCTATTTATAGAGGCCCTGGTCCTCTTCCCAAATATTGAGCGGGAAGGGATCCCACAATGGCCAAATTCGAAGGGAGACAACTAGTACAAGTTATCCTGACAAAAGTAGTCTTCGCCTGCCAAAGGCTCTGGTGGTGACGCCGTCTTGGGCTCCACATTGACCTCTGTCCTGCCGTCCTACTAGTCTTGGTCATGTTGCACCGATATGGAAACCTTTGCCTGATGCCTCGGGACTCCTCGCCTACGCTTGCCTCTTTAGCACCAAAGAGGAAACAAGGACACTGCACACGCTGGCGCCCGCCTGGCTCCAGTAGTCATGGCTTGCGTCACAGAAACCTCGCGAGGTGTCTCTTGCCTTGATCCCTCCACCCCTCGCGAGCCAGCCTGGTGAAGCTGCCCCCGAGGAGGTCTTGTGTCGTCCGCCTCGTGAGGCTTGACCCCTTGCGAGGGTCTTGAGTATTTGCTGGTGAAGATGGGCCATACAGGGCCGCTAGTGGAGCCACGCCGCAGGCTGCTGGCAGGAAAGTCTGGGGACCCCATTCCCAGAACGCCGACAATTATGTCCTTGATGCACCGCTAGGTGACGGACTTATTGCATGAGCAAATGCAGACGTTATGAACGTTTGACAAGATCGGTATGATGAGTACTTGATAGTTTAGTGCACCATACTTTACGGCTTAGAACCGGGACTTCAAAAATGTTTTGAATGCCATGGAGCATATGAGATGTTCCAAGAGCTAAAACTGGTATTTCAGACTCATTCCCGTGTTAAGAGGTATGAGACCTCTGACAAGTACTTTGCCAACAAGATGGAGGAGAATACCTCAGTTAGTGAGCATGTGCTCAGAATGTCTGAGTACTACAATCACTTGAATCAAGTGGGAGTTAATATTCCAGATAAGATAGTGATTGACAGAGTTCTCTAGTCACTATCACCAAGTTACTAGAACTTCGTGATGAACTATAATATGCAAGGGATAATGGAAACGATTCCCAAGCTCTTTGTGATGCTGAAATTGGTGAAGGTAGAAATCAAGAAAAAGCATCAAGTGTTGATGGTTGACAAGACCACTAGTTTCAAGTAAAAGGGCAAGGGAAAGAAAGGGAACTTCAAGAAGAATCACAAGCAAGTTGCCACTCCCGTGAAGAAGCCCAAAGCTAGACCTAAGCCTGAAACTGAGTGCTTCTACTACAAAGGGAATGGTCACTGGAAGCGAAACTACCCCAAATACTTGGCGGATAAGAAGGATGGCAAAGTGAACAAAAGTATATTTAACATACATGTTATTGATGTGTACTTTACTAGTGTTCATAGTAACCCCATGGTATCTAATACCGGTTCAGTTGTTGTGATTAGTAACTCGAAACAAGAGTTGCAAAATGAACAGAGACTAGTTAAGGGCAAGGTGACGATGTGTGTTGGAAATGATTCCAAGGTTGATAAGATCACCATAGCACACTCCTTTTACCTTCGGGATTAGTGTTGAACCTAAAATAAATGTTATTTGGTGTTTGCGTTGAGCATGAATATGATTGGATCATGTTTGTTGCAATACAGTTATTCATTTAAGTCAAAGAATAATTGTTGTTCTGTTTACATGAATAAAACCTTCTATGGTCATACACTTAATATAAATGGTTTATTGAATCTCGATCGTAGTGATACACATATTCACAATATTGATGCCAAAAGATGCAAAGTTGATAGTGATAGTGCAACATATTTGTGGCACTGCCGTTTAGGCCATATTGGTGTAAAGCGCATGAAGAAACTCCATGCTGATGGGCTTTTGGAATCACTTGATTATGAATCACTTGATGCTTGCGAACCATGCCTCAAGGGCAAGATGACTAAGACTCCGTTCTCCGGAACAATGGAGCGAGCAACTGACTTACTGGAAATAATACATACTGATGTATTTGATCCGATGAGTGTTGAGGCTCATGGCGGGTATCATTATTTTCTGACCTTCACAGATGACTTGAGCATATATGGGTATATCTACTTGATGAAACATAAGTCTGAAACATTTGAAAAGTTCAAAGAATTTTAGAGTGAAGTGGAAAATCATCGTAACAAGAAAATAAAGTTTCTACGATCTGATCGCGGAGACAAATATTTGAGTTACGAGTTTGGTCTTCATTTGAAATGATGCGGAATAGTTTCGCAGCTCACGCCACCTGGAACACCATAGCGTAATGGTGTGTCCGAATGTCATAACCGTACTTTATTAGATATGGTGCAATCTATGATGTCTCTTACCGATTTATCACTATCATTTAGGGGTTTATGCATTAGATACAACTACATTCACGTTAAATAGGGCACCATCTAATCCTTTGAGACGACACCATATGAACTGTAGTTTTGCAAGAAACCTAAGTTGTCGTTTCTTAAAGTTTGGGGTTGCGATGCTTATGTGAAAAAGTTTCAGCTTGATAAGCTCAAACCCAAATGGGAGAAGTGTGTCTTCATAGGATACCCAGAAGAAACTGTTGGGTACACCTTCTATCACAGATCCGAAGGCAAGATCTTTGTTGCTAAGAGTGGATCCTTTCTAGAGAATGAGTTTCTCTCGAAAGAAGTGAGTGGGAGGAAAGTAGAACTTGATGAGGTAATTGTACCTTCTCTCGAATTGGAAAGTAGCTCATCATTGAAATCAGTTCTAGTGATGCCTACACCAATTAGTGAGGAAGTTAATGATGATGATCATGAAACTTCAGATCAAGTTACTACCGAACCTCATAGGTCAACCAGAGTAAGTTCCGCACCAGAGTGATATGATAATCCTGTTCTGGAAGTCATGTTACTAGACCATGATGAACCTACAAACTATGAGGAAGCGATGATGAGCCCAAATTCGGCGAAATGGCTTAGGGCCATGAAATCTGAGATGGGATCCATGTATAAGAACAAAGTATGGACTTTGATTGACTTGCCCGATGATAGGTGAGCCATTCAGAATAAATGGATCTTCAAGAGGAAGACATACGCTGATGGTAGTGTTACTATCTACAAAGCTCGAATTGTCACAAAAGGTTTTCGACAAGTTCAAGAAGTTGACTATGATTTGATTTTCTTACTCGTATCGATGCTTAAAGTCTATACGAATCATGTTAGCAATTGCCACATTTCATGAAATCTGGCAAATGATATCAAAACTACATTCCTTAATGGATTTCTTAAAGAAGAGTTGTATATGATGCAACAAGAAGGTTTTCTCAATCCTAAAGGTGCTAACAAAGTGTGCAAGCTCTAGCGATCCATCTATGGACTGGTGCAAGCATCTCGGAGTTGGAATATTTGCTTTGATAAGGTGATCAAAGCATATGGTTTTATACAGACTTACGGTGAAGCCTGTATTTACAAGAAAGTGGGTGGGAGCACTACAACATTTCTAATAAGTATATGTGAATGACATATTGTTGATCAGAAATAATGTACAATTTTTCTGGAAAGCATAAAGGAGTGTTTGAAAGGAGTTTTTCAAAGAAAGACCTCGGTGAAGCTTCTTACATATTGAGCATCAAGATCTATAGAGATAGAACAAGACGCTTGATAAGTTTTTTCAATGAGTACATACCTTACAAGATTTTGAAGTATATCAAAATGGAACGGTCAAAGAAGGAGTTCTTGCCTATGTTGCAAGGTGTAAAGTTGAGTAAGACTCAAAACACGACCACGGCAGAAAATAGAAAGAGAATGAAAGTCATTCCCTATGCCTTAGCCATAGGTTCTATAAAGTATGCTATGCTATGTACCAAACCTTTTTGTGTACCTTGCCATGAGTTTGGAAAGGGGGTACGATATTGATCCAAGAGTGGATCACTTGACAGCGGTCAAAATTATCCTTAGAAGACTAAGGAGATATTTCTCGGTTATGGAGGTGATAAAGAGTTCGTCGTAAATAGTTACGCCGATGCAAGCTTTTACACCGATCCGGGTTACTCTGAGTCTCAATCTAGATACATATTGAAAGTGGGAACAATTATCTAGAGTAGCTTCATGCAGAGCATTGTAGACATAGAAAATTTGCAAAATACATATGGCTCTGAATGTGACAGAACCATTGACTAAGCTTCTCTCACAAGCAAAACATGATCACACCTTAGTACTCTTTGGTTGTTAATCACATAACGATGTGAACTAGATTATTGACTCTAGTAAAACCCGTTGGGTATTAGTCACATGGCGATGTGAACTAATCACATGGTGATGTGAACTATTGCTGTTAAATCACATGGCAATGTGAACTCGATTATTGACTCTAGTGCAGGTGGGAGACTGAAGGAAATATGCCCTAGAGGAAATAATAAAGTTGTTATTTATATTTCCTTACACCATGATAAATCTTTATTATTCATGCTAGAATTGTATTAACCAGAAACTTAGTACATGTGTGAATACATAGACAAAACAGAGTGTCCCTAGTATGCCTCTACTTGAATAGCTCGTTAATCAAAGATGGTTATGTTTCCTAACCATAGACATGTGTTTTCATTTGATGAACGGGATCACATCATTAGAGAATGATGTGATGGACAAGACCCATCCGTTAGCTTAGCACTATGATAGTTGAGTTTTATTGCTATTGCTTTCTTCATGACTTATACATGTTCCTATGACTGTGAGATTATGCAACTCCCGAATACCAGAGGAACACCTTGTGTGCTATCAAACTTCACAACATAACTGGGTGGTTATAAAGATGCTCTACAGGTGTCTCCGAAGGTGTTTGTTGAGTTGGCATAGATCGAGATTAGGATTTGTCACCCCGATTGTCGGAGAGGTATCTCTGGGCCCTCTCGGTAATGCACATTACTATAAGCCTTGCAACCAATGTAATTGATGAGTTAGTTACGAGATGATGCATTACAGAACGAGTAAAGAGACTTGCCGGTAACAAGATTGAACTAGGTATGATGATACCTACGATCGAATCTCGGGCAAGTAACATACCGTTGACAAAGGGAACAATGTATGTTTTTGTGCGGTTTGACCGATAAAGATCTTCATAGAATATGTTGGAACCAATATGAGCATCCAGGTTCCACTATTGGTTATTGACCGGAGATGTGTCTCGGTCATGTCTACATAGTTCTCGAACCCGTAGGGTCCGCACGCTTAACGTTCAATGACGATATGTATTATGAGTAATGTGATTTGATGTACCGAAGGTTGTTCGGAGTCCCAGACAAGATCACGGACATGACGAGGAGTCTTGAAATGGTTGAGAGGTAAAGATTCATATATTGGAAGGCTATATTCAGACATCGGAAAGGTTCCGAGTGATTCAGGTATTTTTCGGAGAACCAGGGAGTTACGGGAATTCAGCGAGGAAAGTATTGGGCCTTCTTGGGCTTTAGTGGAAAGGAGAGAAGGGCCACAAGGGGACGCAGCGCCCCCCCCCCCCATGGGCTGGTTCGAATTGGACTAGGAGGGGGAGGCGCCCCCCCTCTTTCCTTCTCCCTCTCCCTCTCCTTCCTTCTTCTCCTACTTGGACTAGGAAAGGGGGAAACCTACTCCTACTAGGAGTAGGAATCCCCCCTTTGGGCACGCCCCTTGAGGCCGGCCCTCCTCCTCCTCCCCTCCTTTATATACGGGGGAGGGGGCAGCCCATAGACACACAAGTTGATCTTTTAGCCGTGTGCGGTGCCCCCCTCCACAGTTACACACCTCAGTCATATCGTTGTAGTGCTTAGGCGAAGCCCTGCGTCGGTAACTTCATCATCACCATCACCACGCCATCGTGCTGACAAAACTCTCCCTCGGCCTCAGCTGGATCTAGAGTTCGAGGGACGTCACCGAGCTGAACGTGTGCCGATCACGGAGGTGTCGTGCGTTCGGTACTTGATCGGTTGGATCACGAAGACGTTTGACTACAACAACCGCGTTACTAAACACTTCCGCTTTCGGTCTACGAGGGTTCGTAGACACACTCTCCCCTCTCTTTGCTATGCATCTCCTAGATAGATCTTGCGTGATCGTAGGAAGTTTTTTTGAAATACTGCGTTCCCCAACAAGAACTCCATTGGGCCACGTTGTGGACCTATTTGTTGCACGCTACTTAACCATTTTCCCTAAAAATGGTGTCAAATTCTGGTATCTCAAACCAAGCAGTCTGGAAAAAGAAACGAGGACTGCGTTGAATCCGGTCCTCCCCTGAGGACAGGATTATGGGAACGTGGTCAGACCCTATTCATGTTTCTGCAAGGAGCGAGCAAAAAGGGTACATCACCTCCCAGTCAGGTGAAATGAACACCCGGTCTAACACTGAGCGCACCGGGGTGAGTTGCTTGTTCGTCCAGGTGAACCTGGCGCCGGTCCTAGCCACTTCCCGTAGGGCCACAGATGCAATTGAGTTATTGAACATAGCACCCGAGGCTAGTTGATGGTGTTGTTGTTTTTGTCCGCTCCCGGGTGAATCAAATTAAAGTCACCCCCACCATCACGGGGATCTGGGCTGCGGAGACCGCAAGCACCTTGGCTTGGAGTTCTCCCAAGAACTCCGCCGAGCGGGAGTGATCCGCAGGTCCGTAGACTTGGATGACCGCTAGCTCCCTTAAGTAAGCGCGAACACGAATATTCGCGGCGATGAAGAAGAAACCAACCTCCCAGGAAAGCACCTCGTACACAGTTGCGTTAAAGACTAAAAGCATGTCGCCCGAATGTCCTATCGCTAGAGCGTGGTGCCACACGAAACGTTCGAGAGGGTCTATGAAAGCAAATCAAGATGAAGAAAAACTACTTTGATCATTTCGTGAAGCCCTACGATGTCAACGTCCTCTTTCCTAATATACTCCTTGAGTTGGTTGCGATGCCCCGTGAGGCCGAAGCCACGGATATTCCAGAAGATAGCCTGCATCTAAATTATACGGTTTTGAAGACGAACCCCTCGAGAGGTGATCGCCTTAGCCACACGCCTCACCCTGCCACAGCAGGGCGAGGGAGGAGAGGCAACCCATGTTGTTGTTTCCTCATCGGACTGGACCACGAGTGCATCTGAGGCCCCGGCCTCAGTTTCCAACTAGTCCGCGTGTTTCGCAGCCACCGCTGCCAGCGCTATCTACGCTAGTTCCTTTGCACGGATTAGCAAGATCAATTCACTAAGCCCTCCCGCTCCCAACGGGTCCACGCCGCTATCGCCCAATACCTCGCCCAAGTGATCATCAGAGAAGAAATCAAGAACCGTGAAGCGAGGAGGGGGATTACCTAAGATCTCCATGTTTTTCTCGGCTTGGAGAAGTTGAGCGCGCTGCAGAGCTCGCATGTTCCCCTTGGCGCCCTTGGAGCGGGAGCTCGTCCTCATCGGTGCCGCCGACACAGCCTTGGAGCGCCTGGCCTTGGAGATGGGCGCCGTCTTGGAGGCCTCCTGCAGAAGCGGGTCGACAAGGGGGGCCATGGGGGCCGCCAGCGCCATGACCGTCTGGCGCGGAGTGGCTATATCTCCCACGTGTCAGAGCACGACTTAGAGGCATAATCGCATAGCAAGAGGGGTAATCTTTACACATCCCATGTATTGAATAAGAAAGGAATAAAGAGTTGGCTTCCAATCGCCACTTCACACAATACATAAATATAGCATTACATCATCCAGAATACAATCAAGGTCCGACTACGGAACCAACATAAATAAAGACAACCCCAAATGCATAGATCCCCGATCGCCCCAACTGGGCTCCTCTACTGATCGTCCGGAAAGGAAACATAGTAAAGTCCCGAATCCTCGTCGAACTCCCACTTGAGTTCGGTCGCGTCCCCTGCACTGGCATCATCGGCACCTGCATCTGGTTTTGGAAGTAATCTGTGAGTCACGGGGACTCAACAATCTCACACCCTCGCGATCAAGACTATTTAAGCTTAAGGGTAGGAAAAGGTAGTGAGGTGGAGCTGCAGCAAGAACTAGCATATATGGTGGCTAACTTACGCAAATGAGAGCGAGAAGAGAAGCAAAGCACGGTCGAGAAGCTATAAAGATCAAGAAGTGATCCTGAAACTACTTACGTTCAAGCATAACACGAGAACGTGTTCTCTTCCCGGACTCCGCCGAAAAGAGACCATCACGGCTACACACGTGGTTGATTCATTTTAAATTAAGTTAAGTGTCAGGTTTTCTACAACCGGATATTAACAAATTCCCATCTACCCATAACCACGGGCATGGCTTTCGAAAGTTCAAAACCCTGCAGGGGTGTCCCAACTTAGCCCATCACAAGCTCTCACGGTTAACGAAGGATATTCCTTCTCCCTGGATGACCCGATCAGACTCGGAATCCCGGTTACAAGACATCTCGACAATGGTAAAACAAGACCAGCAAAGCCACCTGATGCACCGACAAATCCTGATAGGAGTCGCTCGTATCTTGTTCTCAAGGCACACCGGATGAGACATCCTATGAGTAAAACCAAACCTCAAGTTGCCCCAGGGTGGCCCCGCAGTCTACTCGGTTCAGACCAACACTCAGAGGACCACTGGCCCAGGGGTTTAAAATAAAGATGACCCTTGAGTCCGCGGAACCCAAGGGAAAAAGGCTTAGGTGGAAAATGGTAAAACCAAGGTTGGGCCTTGCTGGAGGAGTTTTATTCAAGGCGAACTATCAAGGGGTTCCCATTATAACCCAACCGCGTAAGGAACGCAAAATCAAGGAACATAACAATGGTATGATGGAAACTAAGGCGGCAAGAGTGGAACAAAACACCAGGCATAGGGCCGAGCCTTCCACCCTTTACCAAGTATATAGGTGCATTAAATTAAAGAAGATATAATAATGATATCCCAACAATAGTCATGTTCCAACAAGGAACAAACTCCATCTCCACCTGCAACTAGCAACGCTATAAGAGGGGCTGAGCAAAGCGGTAACATAGCCAAACAACGGTTTGCTAGGAAAGGTGGGTTAGAGGCTTGACATGGCAATATGGGAGGCATAATATAGCAAGTGGTAGGCATCGCGGCACAGCAATAGAGCGAACAACTAGCAAGCAAAGATAGAGGTGATTTCGAGGGTATGGTCATCTTGCCTGCAAAGTTCTCCGAGTTGACGAAAGCTTGATCCTCGTAAGCATACTCAACGGGTTCCTCAATCACATAATCGTCTCCCGGCTCTACCCAAGCAAGAACACAAGCAAAGTAAACAACAATCAACCACGGTGCAATGCTCAAGCAACATGATGCAAAACATGGCATGACATGTGGGATGTGATATGCAATGCATATGCATGCTTCGGAAGGGAAAGATTGAACCAGGCCTCAACTTGGCAAACCAAGCGTGCCGCTGGAAAGATGAGTTGATTTCGGTTGAAATCGATATAAAGATCACCGGAATTGGATGCACGGTTTGCAAATGGCAAGCAAAACAATAATGGCACGATTCTGCGATTAACAGCACGATGCCATCTAGAATGCAACAAGAAACTAAGCTACTGCACTCAAACATAACAACAAAGCACATGTCAATGATCTACTCAAGATGCTTGACAAAAGATTAACACTGAGCTACGGCTAAATCACACTAGAACAGGTTCAAACAAGCATGGCAAAAGTGCAAAAGATATCAGCATCACAGACTTAGTGAAATAACAACATGCCAGGAATTAATATCAGGAAGCAACGTTTAGAGCAAGCAAACAACATGCTACCGGAACAGAACATAGCAACCAAAAGCATAGCATGAATCTACTCAAAGCATAGAACAAAAGTCCCTTACTGACCATAAGCCAAAAGGGCACAGAAAATATGGTGGCACCCATGTAAACATAGCAAGTTTAGTTGACAGATTCAGACTTGGCAGAAAACAGAGCATGGAATAAACAGAATTATGAAGGCCTCTTTGCGAGCTCGATTCACTCACCACAAGGCATTGCATGACAAGATAATAATATCATCAGCAAGAAGACATGTTCAAGAAGCTAACCATGGCAAGAACAAGTCTATAGCATGCTTGGATCAACTACAACAACCTTGGCAAAATTGATTAACACGTAAACAATCTGCCAGGAACATTTTATAGCAAAAGTATAGCAAGATTGAGTCATGCTAGGGTACTCCATAAATGCAAACAGGGGCATGGATGGATATAACACAACCATATGTCCAAATCATCCTTACTGAACATACTCAAAAGAAGCATCGATCTCAGTCTAGCAACATGAATACATGGCATAAAAATTACAGCAGGGAAAAGGACTTAGTGAAATTCTAATTCTCAAAAATCAGCAATATTACGAGAGCTACTTTGCATGCTTGTGCTAGTCACCACAACAATCAGAAAAATACATGGCATATACCCTTGTAAAGATGTCATGGCATAGATGAAAATACATGTAGAGCTCATGATCATATGCAGCACACAACAAATGTGGCAAAAATGACAAATGCTCATACTCTGCTAAGATTCAGCATCTAACATTTTATAGCACTCTTGCATCAGTCATTTGGGCATCAAGATGGACTCAAACAAGCAGGTCACAATGGAACAAAATGAAGAGCACATCACGATAAACATTACGATATATCATGCATGCAAAATGTATCTACGGATGAGGAGTTATGGCATGTTGAATAGGGCTAAATATATATTAGAAAATGACTTAGTGGAAAAAATCAGGGGTCAACCCTAGGGTTTCTCAGATCCGGATCTGGCGCGGAAGTCGAGGTTGACCGGATCTCTCGCCGGAGTTGCCTGGGAAGAGGAGGGCGACGCCGAAGGACGGCGAGGTAGCTGCGGCCGGGCGCGCTCGCCGAGGCGGCACGGGCGGCTCCTGCCGGGGGCGGCACGGGCGGAGGCCGGGAACCTCGGGCGACGGGGAGACGGGGCGGCGCCGGCGAGTGGAGGAGGCGGTGCGGCGAGGTGGCGATGCGGACGCGCGGCGGCGGCGCTCGGCTCGGGGGCGCGGGGGGGGGGAGGGGAAGGCGGCGATGGGCCGGGCAGGCCCGCTGCGGGCTCGCCGGGCCGGCGGTGGAGATGGGCGGCGGTGCAACACATGGCAGGCGGCGGTTGGTCCGGGCAACGGCGGCGGACGTATCCGGCCGTCGCGGACGCGTCCGGTGGCGGTGGGGGAGGTTTTTAGGGTTTTGACCGCGAGTTTGGAGAGGGGATCACTTATTTATACATAGAAGGAGGTGGGAGTGTCCAAATGAAGAGCGGTTTTCGGCCACGCGATCATGATCGAACGGCCGAGAGGATGGAGGGGTTTTGGATGGGTTATTGGGCCACTTTGGAGGGGTGTTGGGCTGCAACACACACGCCTTTACGGTTCCCCGGTTAACCGTTGGAGTATCAAACGGACTCCAAATGGCACGAAACTTGACAGGCGGTCTACCGGTGGTGTACCAAGGCCGCTTGTAAAATCTCGGTCCATTCCGAGAAAGTTTAACACCCGCTCACGAAAAGAGAAAAAAGGGGGCGCCGGAGGACATAGGAGTGTCGGATTGCAAAATGGACAACGGGGAAAATGCTCGGATGCATGAGACGAACACGTATGCAAATGAGATGCACATGATGACATGATATGAAATGCATGACATGAACAAAATGCAAAACGAAGACAAAACCCGACCATAAAGGAATCTCACAACTTAGAGCCGAAAATGGCAAGAGTTGGAGTACAAATACGGCAAATTACATCCGGGGTGTTTCAAAACACCACCACTACGAAATTATCTCGTCTCGAGATCTAGGACTGAAAGAACTTTGGATATTCGGAATGGAGGTGGTCCTCACGTTCCTAGGTGGCTTCTCGATCGGAATGGTGTGACCACTTCACTTTCAGGAATTTGGTAGACTTGTTGCGAGTCTTGCGTTCAATCTCTTCAAGAATGGCAATGAGATGCTCATGATAAGACAGGTCTTCTTGGAGATCAATCTCTTTAAAGTTGATGGTGCAGTCAGGAGTCTTGAAACACTTGCGAAGCTGTGACACGTGAAACACGTCATGCACATTTGCAAAGTTGGACGAAAGCTCAAGATGATAGGCGAGATCGCCTCTTTTACCAATGATCTTGAAAGGACCCACGTATCTAGGAGCAAGCTTCCCTTTGATACCGAAACGACGAGTACCTTTCATTGGAGAGACGCGGAGGTAAACATGGTCTCCAATCTCGAAAGCCAAGTCACGATGCTTGCTATCATAGCAACTCTTCTGGCGCGATTGCGCGGCTTTGAGATTTTCACGAATGACTTTACACATTTCTTCAGCCTCTGTGATTAAGTCATTGTCAAGAAGTTGACGTTCACCAGTCTCTGACCAATTAAGAGGGGTACCTCACTTTCTACCATAGAGAATCTCGAATGGGGCCTTGCCCGAGCTTGCTTGAAAACTGTTGTTGTAGGAGAACTCGGCATATGGAAGACAATCTTCCCACTTCATAGCGAAATAAATGACACAAGCCCTGAGCATATCTTCAAGAATTTGATTGACTCGCTCGACTTGTCCACTAGTTTGAGGATGGAAAGCTGTGCTGAAGCGAATGTTGGTGCCCATGGCCTTCTGGAAGGAGTCCCAGAACTTGGAAGTAAAGATGCTTCCACAATCTGAAGATATCAACTATGGAGTGTTGTGCAAGGAGACAATCCTGGAGGTATATAGCTCTGCCAACTGAGCTGCTGTGATAGATTCTTTGATAGGAAGAAAATGAGCCACTTTAGTAAGCTTGTCGATGACAACAAAGATAGCATCATTTCCACGTTTGGACTTGGGAAATCCAGTCATGAAGTACATCTCAATATGGTCAAACTTCCATTCTTGAATGGTAAGAGGTTGGAGGAGACCAGCTGGCCGTTGGTGTTCTGCTTTCACCCTTCTGCAGACATCACATTCATTCACGAACTGAGCAATTTCTCGCTTCATTCGAGTCCACCAATACGACTGCTTGAGGTCATGGTACATCTTCGTACGTCCAAGATGAATAGATAGGAGTGAATTGTGAGCCTCGTTCATAATGATTTTATGTAGATCACCCTTAGGAACCACAATTCGATCCTCGAAGAAAAGAGTGTCTTTGTCATCAAGGCGATAGCACTTGTACTTAGGTTGGCTCTTGGCAATCCCATTCTTCACCTTCTTCACCATTTCATCAAGAAGTTGTGCCTCACGAATTTGATCTTCCAAAGTAGGGGAGACTTGGAGGTTGGCAAGAAATCCTTCAGGAACAACTTGGAGATTAAGTTTGCGGAAAGCTTTACAAAGATCTGGTTGGAAGGGCTTGAGAATCAAACTGTTGCAGTAAGCCTTCCTGCTCAAAGCGTCTGCAATGACATTGGCCTTGCCTGGAGTATATTCAATACCCGGATTATACTCTTGAATCATTTCGACCCAATGAGTCTGCCTGAGGTTGAGGTTGGGTTGAGTGAAGATGTACTTGAGGCTCTTATGATCAGTGAAGATGTCCACTTTCCTTCCCAACAAGAGATGTCTCCATGTTAAAAGAGCATGGACAACTGCCGCCAACTCGAGGTCATGAGTGGGGTAGTTCTTTTCGTTGGGCTTCAACTGGCGAGAGGTATAGGCCACAACTTTCTTCTCTTGCATTAACACAGCACCGAGACCTTGCAGGGAAGCATCACAGAAAACTTCGAATGGTTTGGATTCATCAGGAGGTGTCAAAACTGGAGCTGTGACTAACTTCTCTTTGAGGATGTTGAAAGCCACGTCACATTCAGGCGTTCAGACATACTTCACATGCTTCTGGAGGAGGTTGGAAAGAGGCTTTACAATCTTAGAGAAATTCTCAACGAATCTTCGACAATAGCTTGCAAGCCCAAGGAAACTGCGGAGCTGCTTCACATTCTGAGGCGGTTCCCAATTCACAATTGCAGACACCTTCTCAGGATTAACAGCTATGCCCTTGGCGGAGATGATATGGCCAAGGTAGAGAACCTCATCGAGCCAAAACTCACACTTTGAAAACTTCGCATAGAACTGATGTTCTCTGAGTTTGTCCAGCACCAATCTCAAGTGCTTGGCATGATCTTCCTTGTTCTTGGAAAAGACCAAAATATCATCGAGATACACCAAGACGAAATCATTTGTGTAAGGGTTGAAGATGAAGTTCATCATGCGAGAGAATGTTGGAGGAGCATTGACAAGGCCGAAAGACATGACAGTGTATTCATAAGAACCATAGCTTGTTCTGAATGTTGTCTTGGGGATATCTTGTTCACGAATGTGAATCTGATGATAGCCCATGCAGAGGTCAAGCTTGGAGAATACTTGAGCACCTTTGAGTTGCTCTAAAAGCTCATTGATGTTGGGAAGTGGGTACTTGTTCTTTATTGTCTTCTTGCTCAATGGGCGGTAGTCGACACAAAGTCGTTTCGTGTCATCCTTCTTCTTGACAAAAAGAACACCACAACCCCATGGAGAAGAACTCGGTCGGATCAGACCCATACGCTCTTGTTCATCGAGTTGTTTCTTCAGCTCCTTCAACTCTTCTGGTCCAAGCTTGTAAGGACGTTTGCAAACAGGTTCCGTGACAGGCTCAAGATCGATGACAAATTCGACTGGCCGGTAGGAGGCATTCTTGGAAGCTCTTCTGGAAAGACGTATTGATATTCACAAACGACTGGAATCTGAGAGATGGCATTCAACTCGCCCTTCTCATTGAGAGAAAACAGTCGAATGGTTTCATCACGAGCGGCATAGATGATCACATCCTCAGACGAGTGTGTCAATTGAATCTGCCTGGCAGCACAATCAAGCTGAGTCTTGTGCTTAGAAAACCAGTCCATGCCGAGAATTAGATCAATATCCGAGTCACCAAGAACAATTGGAGAAGACAGAAACTTATAGTCACCCATCTTGATAACGGAATCCGGAGCGAATACTCGAGAAGTCATTTGTCGGGCCGGAGAAACAATAGACAAAGGTCTCGGCAATACTTGAGTAACCAAATCATGCATAGCCACAAAAGGTCTTGAAATGAAAGAATGCGATGCACCAGTATCAAAAAGGAAGATTACCCATTTGCAGGAATATCATTAACAGGAAGATTACCCATGATCACTTCTGAAGAGTCCTCTGCCTGAGCTGTGTTCATCATGTTGACCTTTGCAAACTTGGGATTATGCTTGACCACTGCATTGCTGGCAGATCTCACAGGAGGAGGATGTGGAAGGCCCCTTTGGTTGAAGCATTTGTTCGCATAGTGCCCTTTATGCTGACACTTGTTGCAAGTAACCTCTAAGAGCGGACAGTGATACGGAGCACTTGACCTTGGAGCATGAGACAGAGCTTTGTTCTGATAGCCTGGGTTGGGTGGGTGGGAAGATCCATTGCCATCTTTACTCTTCTGCTGATAAGGCTGACGGAACGGAGGAGGAGGAGGCAACCCAAACTTCTGTTGCTTAGCTGCCACTTGAGTTGAAGAAGAAGATGGAGTTGCATCCCTGACTCTCTTCTTAGAAGCATCGCACTTGATCTGAGCAGCTTTTTGCTTTAGTGCCATTTGGACAAATCATCATACTTGGCCGACTTAAAAAGCACAAGAGCTAGTTGCAGATCTTCTCTGAGGCCACCTCTGAATTGATAAATCATGCTCTTCTCATCAGGGACGTCTTGTTTGGCGAAGCGAGCGAGCCTCTGAAATAGGATGTTGTATTGGTAAACAGACATGCTGCCTTGCTTCAGATTGCGTAACTCCTCGCGCTTACTCTCAGCAACACTTTGAGGAATGTGGTGAGCTTTGAATTCTCAGTGGAAATCATCCCAGGTAATCACACGACCTCCTCTGGAATCTTTGTATTGTTGATACCACTCAGCAGCTTGGTCTTTGAGTTGGAATGAAGCAAACTTGACAAAGTCCTCAGGCCTGCCATTGCTATATTCAAAATGTTTTCAGATATCCACAAGCCAATCGTCAGCGTCTTTGGCCTCGACACAGTTACTGAAAGACTTCGGTTGGTTTGTGAGGAACTGGTTGAGGGTAGCAAACTCAGCTTGATTGTTGCCTTGGCCTTGATTTCCTTGGTTGCGCTCTTGCAAGAGTTGCAAAAGCATCTGTGTGTTGGCGTTGGTGGCGGCCATGACAGCTTGCCATGCCTCCGGAGGTGGAGGTGGTGGCGGAGGTTCCGGATTCTGACGCGTTGGAGGAGCCATCCTGAAGAGGTTGACATCCGTTAGCATCTTGAAAGACATATATTCAAGCTGAATCAATGGATCGAAATTGCAACATATAGCCTTAACATTCGAACAAGAATGAACGAATGAATTCCAAAGTAAATGATCACACTTCCATAAAGTTGAGAAGCCACTTAGATAAAGATAGATGAATAAAACAACAAGGTACGGATATGAACAAATAATTGGTAAGGATTACCCAATCACAAACCAAATATCTGCGGGAAGAAATACTAGAGCTACATGAATTCCCACCTATGAAACTCCCGAAACTTTCTGGTTATGCAATCAGGTGTTGGGGATACAGGGGAAGCATAATATCTCACCCAAAACTAGCAAATCCTACATCCAGCTGTATCCATCCTTCAACACATAACCAAGAAACCTTCGGAAATCATTTACCTCAACCTTCGAAAAGCATCCGTTATACGAGTTATGGCAATACTCCCGAACTCCCGCCCCAGTACTGGGTGGCGTCGAGGTTATCTCACCAACAACTGCATAAAGGAGATTTTCGATGTCGGCGAACTCAGGTATTCCAGAACTGCAACGATAAAATTGTGACGACAACACCTCGGAGCTCAACTCCCCGGGACACTGCCACAACCCCTAAATGTCAGGAGGCACCAAGAACAATGTTCTCGTCACAAAACCATCGGAACGATTCCAAGATACCCGCGTGATCCTAAAAATTTTCGTGAAATTTGAGAAGAGAAGAGTCAAAACTCTACGTCAGGAGGCCTCACCAGAGCGACGAAGGGACTGAGGAGTAAAAAGAATCCTACTCTCCGATATATATAATCCTATAAGACTCAAAACATTTTTCTAGACTCAACAACGTCAGCGATTCGATCAAGCAGGGGGCTCCTAAGTCGGGGAAGGCTCTGATTACCAACTTGTAACACCCACGATGCGGCTATATCTCCCACGTGTCAGAGCATGACTTAGAGGCATAACCGCATAGTAGGCATGTTGCAAGAGGGGTAATCTTTACACATCCCATGTACTGAATAAGAAAGGGATAAAGAGTTGGCTTACAATCGCCACTTCACACAATACATAAATATAGCATTACATCATCCAGAATACAATCAAGGTCCGACTACGGAACCAAATAAATAAAGACAACCCCAAATGCATAGATCCCGATCGCCCCAACTGGGCTCCTCTACTGATCGTCCGGAAAAGACACATAGTAACGTCCTGAATCCTCGTCGAACTCCCACTTGAGTTCGGTCGCGTCCCCTGCACTGGCATCATCGGCACCTGCATCTGGTTTTGGAAGTAATCTGTGAGTCACGGGGACTCAGCAATCTCACACCCTCGCGATCAAGACTATTTAAGCTTAAGGGTAGGAAAAGGTAGTGAGGTGGAGCTGCAGCAAGAACTAGCATATATGGTGGCTAACTTACACAAATGAGAGCGAGAAGAGGAGCAAAGCACGGTTGAGAAGCTATAAAGATCAAGAAGTGATCCTGAAACTACTTACGTTCAAGCATAACACGAGACCGTGTTCTCTTCCCGGACTCCGCCGAAAAGAGACCATCACGGCTACACACGCGGTTGATTCATTTTAATTAAGTGAAGTGTCAGGTTTTCTACAACCGGATATTAACAAATTCCCATCCGCCCATAACCGCGGGCACGGCTTTCGAAAGTTCAAAACCCTGCAGGGGTGTCCCAACTTAGCCCATCACAAGCTCTCACGGTCAACGAAGGATATTCCTTCTCCCTGGATGACCCGATCAGACTCGGAATCCCGGTTACAAGACATCTCGATAATGGTAAAACAAGACCAGCAAAGCCACCCGATGCGCCGACAAATCTCGATAGGAGTCGCACATATCTCGTTCTCAAGGCACACCGGATGAGACATCCTACAAGTAAAACCAAACCTCAAGTTGCCCCAAGGTGGCCCCGCAGTCTACTCGGTTCAGACCAACACTCAGAGGAGCATCATCCCAGGGGTTTAAAATAAAGATGACCCTTGACTCCGCGGAACCCAAGGGAAAAAGGCTTAGGTGGCAAATTGTAAAACCAAGGTTGGGCCTTGCTGGAGGAGTTTTATTCAAGGCAAACTGTCAAGGGGTTCCCATTATAACCCAACCGCGTAAGGAACGCAAAATCAAGGAACATAACACTGGTATGACCGAAACTAGGGCGGCAAGAGTCGAACAAAACACCAGGCATAAAGCTGAGCCTTCCACCCTTTACCAAGTATATAGGTGCATTAAAGTAAACAAGATATAATAATGATATCCCAATAATAGTCATGTTCCAACAAGGAACAAACTCTAGCTCCACCTGCAACTAGCAACGCTATAAGAGGGGCTGAGCAAAGCGGTAACATAGCCAAACAATGGTTTGCTAGGAAAGGTGGGTTAGAGGCTTGTCATGGCAATATGGGAGGCATGATATAGCAAGTGGTAGGTATCGCGGCATAGCAATAGAGCGAACAACTAGCAAGCAAAGATAGAAGTGATTTCGAGGGTATGGTCATCTTGCCTGCAAAGTTCTCCGAGTTGACGAAAGCTTGATCCTCGTAAGCATACTCAACGGGTTCCTCGATCACGTACTCGTCTCCTGGCTCTACCCCAAGCAAGAACACAAGCAAAGGAAACAACAATCAACCACGGTGCAATGCGCAAGCAACATGATGCAAAACATGGCATGATATGCGGGATGTGATATGCAATGCATATGCATGCTCCGGAAGGAAAAGATTGAACCAGGCCTCAACTTGGCAAACCAAGTATGCCGCTGGAAAGATGAGTTGATTTCGGTCGAAATCGGTATAAAGATCACCGAAATCGGATGCACGGTTTGTAAATGGCAAGCAAAACAATAATGGCATGATTCTGCGATTAACAACACGATGCCATCTAGAATGCAACAAGAAACTAAGCTACTGCACTCAAACATAACAACAAAGCATATGGCAGTGATCTACTCAAGATGCTTGACAAAAGATAAACACTGCGCTACGGCTAAATCACACTAGAACGGGTTCAAACAAGCATGGCAAAAGTGCAAAAGATATCAACATCACAGACTTAGTGAAATAACATGCCAGGAATTAACATCGGGAAGCAATGTTTATAGCAAGCAAACAACATGCTAGAGGAACAGAACATAGCAACCAAAGGCATGGAATGAATCTACTCAAAGCATAGAACAAAAGTCCCTTATTGACCATAAGCCAAAAGGGCACAGAAAATATGATGGCACCCATGTCAACATAGCAAGTTTCGTTAACAGATTCAGACTTAGTAGAAAACAGAGCATGGAATAAACAGAATTATGAAGGCCTCTTTGCGAGCTCGATTCACTCACCACAAGGCATTGCAAGACAAGATAAGCATAGCATCAGCAAGAAGACATGTTCAAGAAGCTAACCATGGCAAGAACAAGTCTATAGGATGCTTGGATCAACTACAACAACCTTGGAAAAATTGATTAACACATAAACAATCTGCCAGGAACATTTTATAGCAAAAGTAGAGCAAGATTGAGTCATTCTAGGGTACTCCATAAATGCAAACAGGGGCACGAATGAATAGAGCACAACCATATGTCCAAACCATCCTTACTGAACATACTTAGAAGAAGCATGGATCTCACTGTAGCAACATGAATACATGGCATAAAAATAACAGCAGGGAAAATGACTTAGTGAAATTCTAAGTCTCTGAAATCAGCAATATTACGAGAGCTACTTTGCATGCTTGTGCTAGTCACGACAATGATCACAAAAATACATGGCATACACCCCTGTAAAGATGGCATGACATAGATGAAAATACATGTAGAGCTCATGACCATATGCAGCACACAACAAATGTGGCAAAAATGACAAATGCTCATACTCTTCTAAGATTCAGCATCTAACATTTTATAGCACTCTTGAATCAGTCATTTGGACATCAAGATGGACTCGAACAAGCAGGTCACAATGGAACAAAATGAAGAGCACATCATGATGAACATTTTGATGTATCATGCATGCTAAACGGATCTACGGATGAGGAGTTATGGCATGTTGAAGAGGGCTAAAAATATATCAGAAAATGACTTAGTGGAAAAAAATCAGGGGTCAACCCAAGGGTTTCTCAGATCCGGATCTGGCGCGGAAGTCGAGGTTGACCGGATTTCTCGCCGGAGTTGGAGGGGATCTCACCGGAGTTGGAGGGGATCTCACCGGAGTTGCGTCGGGGAAGAGGAGGGCGACGCCGGAGGACGGCGAGGTGGCTGCGGTCGGGCGCGCTCGCTAGGGCAGCGCGGGCGGCTCCTGCCGGGGCGGCGTGGGCGGAGGCCGGCGACCTCGGGCGACGGGGATACGGGGCAGCGCCGGTGAGTGGAGGAGGCGGCGCGGCGGATCTGCGAGGTGGCGATGCGGACGCGCGACGGCGGCGCTCGGCTCGGGGGCGCGCGCGGAAGAGGAAGGCGGCGATGGGCCGGGCGGGCCCGCTGCGGGCTTGTTGGGACGGCGGCGGAGATGGGCGGCGGTGCGACACGTGGCAGGCGGCGGTTGGTCCGGGTGGCGGCGACGGATGTGTCCGGCCGTCGCGGACGCGTCCGGTGGCGGCGAGGAGGTTTTTAGGGTTGTGACCGTGAATTTGGAGAGGGGATCGCATATTTATACATAGAAGGAGGTGGGAGTGTCCAAATGAAGAGCAGTTTTCGACCACGCGATCGTGATCGAACGGCCGAGAGGATGGAGGGGTTTTGGATGGGTTATTGGGCCACTTTGCAGGGGTGCTGGGCTGTGATATGTCTCCAATGTATCTATAATTTTTGATTGCTCCATGCTATATTATCTTCTGTTTTGGATGTTTATGGGCTTTATTATACACTTTTATATTATTTTTGGGGCTAACCTATTAACCCAGAGCCTAGTGCCAGTTTCTGTTTTTTTCTTGTTTTAGAGTATAGCAGAAAAGGAAAATCAAACAGAGTCCAATTGACCTGAAACTTCACGGAACTTATTTTTGGATTGGAAGCAACCCAGAAGACTTGGAGTGTACGTAAGGGAAGCCACGAGGCAGGGGGCGCGCCCACCCCCCTGGGCGCGTCCTCCACCCTCGTGGGCCCCTCGTGGCCCCCCTGATGTACTTCTTCCTCCTATATATACCCATATACCCTAAAACGATAGGGGAGCACAATAGATCGGGAGTTCCGCCGCCAGAAGCCTCCATAGCCACCGAAAACCAATCTAGACCCGTTCCGGCACCCTGCCGGAGGGGGTAATCCCTCTCCGGTGGCCATCTTCATCATCCCGGTGCTCTCCATGACGAGGAGGGGGTAGTTCTCCCTCGGGGATGAGCGTATGTACCAGTAGCTATGTGTTTGATCTCTCTCTCTCTCATGTTCTTGAGGTGATACGATCTTGATGTATCGCGAGCTTTGCTATTATAGTTGGATCTTATGATGTTTTCTTCCCCCCTCTACTCTCTTGTAATGGATTGAGTTTCCCCTTTGAAGTTATCTTATCGGATTGAGTCTTTAAAGATTTGAGAACACTTGATGTATGTCTTGCCGTGCGTATCTGTGGTGACAATGGGATGTCACGTGATTCACTTGATGTATGTTTTGGTGATCAACTTGCGGGTTCCGCCCATGAACCTATGCATAGGGGTTCGCAGGTTTTCGTCTTGACTTTCTGGTAGAAACTTTGGGGCACTCTTTGAGTTCTTTGTGTTGGTTGAATAGATGAATCTGAGATTGTGTGATGCATATCATATAATTATACCCATGGATACTTGAGGTGACATTGGAGTATCTAGGTGACATTAGGGTTTTGGTTGATTAGTGTCTTAAGGTGTTATTCTAGTACGAACTATATGATAGATTGAACGGAAAGAATGGCTTTGTGTTATTTTACTACGGATTGTTGAATAGATCGATCAGAAAGGATAACTTTGAGGTGGTTTCGTACCCTACAATAATTTGTTCGTTTGTTCTCCGCTATTAGTGACTTTGGAGTGGCTCTTTGTTGCATGTTGAGGGATAGTTATGTGATCCAATTATGTTATTATTGTTGAGAGAACTTGCACTAGTGAAAGTATGAACCCTAGGCCTTGTTTCCTAGCATTGCAATACCATTTGTGCTCACTTTCATCATTAGTTACCTTGCTGTTTTTATATTTTCAGATTACAAAAACCTTTATCTACCATCCATATACCACTTGTATCACCATCTCTTCGCCGAACTAGTGCACCTATACAATTTACCATTGTATTGGGTGTGTTGGGGACACAAGAGACTCTTTGTTATTTGGTTGCAGGGTTGCTTGAGAGAGACCATCTTCATCCTACGCCTCCTACGGATTGATAAACCTTAGGTCATCCACTTGAGGGAAATTTGCTACTGTCCTACAACCTCTGCACTTGGAGGCCCAACAACGTCTACTAGAAGAAGGTTGTGTAGTAGACATCAAGCTCTTTTCTGGCGCCGTTGCCGGGGAGGTGAGTGCTTGAAGGTATATCTTTAGATCTTGCAATCGAGTCTTTTAGTTTCTTGTTTTATCACTAGTTTAGTTTATAAAAGAAAATTACAAAAAAATGGAATTAAGTTTGCCTCATACGCTTCATCTTTTTAATATCTTTCGTGAGTATGATGGAAAGGAAAAATGTGCCGAAGTGTTAGAAGAAGAATGCATTAAAATGTTCGGCACTAAATCTTTGAATGACGAGCATGATTGCAATGTTGTTAGTATGAACTCTTTGAATATCCATAGTACTAATGATGATTGCACTAGTTATGATGAAAATGTCTCCTATAAACATGTCAATTTTTGTGGAGTGCATTGGGTTTGCAAGTACACACCAAACAGGGAAGATAGATATTGCATGATGCATAAGTACTTAGAAACTAAATTGTTGCAAGAAAGGCTAGATGATTGTGCTGAAAATTTAAATTTCCTTGGCCGTACCTGTGGACTGTGCAATGAACGGGGTCATTTAGCTATCCGATGCAAATTGTTTGATGATCTAATCGTGTCCAAAAAATTTGATGACTTGATTTCCCTTGCACATTATAATGAACTTAGTTTGCTTATGGGCTATGAAGAAATGAAACGTATAACTAACTATCTTCCAGAATTTGCCCGTTATAAACTTCTTGGATTTGAACTAGAGAAAATTTATATGTGTTGTGTGGTGAATTGCATTGAAAATCTTTATATTGTCAATTACATAAAGAAAAGAAAACAAATAGAAGATGAAGATAACACTAATGAAAGGGAAGAGACTTCCCAATATTCTCCTATTATTTCTTATGATGAATCAGGTAACGAGGAGGAGCCGTCTATCCAACCAATTTCATTAATAAAGAGCACCAAAAAGAGGATTGAACCCACACATGATGTGGTGAAGAAGAAGAAAATAAAAGGAAGAGAGGTAAAAAGATATCTCTCCCAAATAATGCTGCTCCTATTACTATTGTGCCTCATGAAAATATAATTGTGGAACATCATGATACTTCTTATGATCTTGAAAATCTTTTTGGCACTTGCTTGGAAGAATATGATAATTGCTATACTATTAATTATGAGAGTGATTATGCTTATGATATGAAATGGCCCAGGCTTGGGGATGCTATGTTTGATGAATATGATGTTTTTGAGAATATATTTGCTGCAATTAATGTGTGTCCCAAGCTTGGGGATGCTATGTTTAATGAAGATGATATTTTAGTCTCCCAAGTTTTGATATGCAATTTATAATGATGATAGCAATGCCTCCTACTTATGATGATTATTGTGATGATACTTATGCTATAAAAAGTAGTGACTATATTTATAAAGCTTGTCATGATTATGGTTACCCCTTTTCTGAACATTACTCTTTTAATGTGGAAACAATTTATAGTATTCGAGTTTCTTATGATACTCCCACCATTCCGGTTGAGAAGAATTTTGCTCATGTGGAGAGTAATAAAATTTCTATGCTTGTAGATCATGAAAATAATGCTTTAGGTGCTGGTTATATTGTTGAATTCATTCATGATGCTACTGAAAATTATTATGAGGGAGAAATATATGCTTGTAGGAATTGCAATAATATCAAGTTTCCTCTCTATGTGCTTAAAATTTTGAAGTTATGCTTGTTTTACCTTCCTATGCAAGTTGATTCTTGTTCCCACAAGTTTTTTGCTCATAAAATCCCTATGCATAGGAAGGGGGTTAGACTTAAATGTGCTAGTCATATTCTTCATGATGCTCTCTTTATGTTTCAATTCTTATCTTTTATGTGGGCATCATTGAAATCATCATGCTTAGCTAGGGGCATTAAACGTTAGCGCTTGTTGGGAGGCAACCCAATTTTTATTTTTGTTCCTTGATTTTTGATTATGTGTAGTAATAAATAATTCATCTAGCCTCTGTTTAGATGTGGTTTTATGGCTTATTAGTGTTTGTGCCAAGTAGAACCATTGGGAAGACTTGGGGGAAAGTCTTTTTGATCTTGCTGTAAAAAACAGAAACTTTAGTGATCACGAGAATTGGTGCCATTTTTTTACCGGAGAGTGATATTTAGTTAATTATTTTTTAATATGATCAATAGATAAATTACTCACATACAGCAATTTATTTTAGAATTTTTGGGGTTCCAAAAGTATTCGAAACCTACAAATTACTATAGACTGTTCTGTTTTTGACAGATTCTGTTTTTTGTGTGTTGTTTGCTTATTTTGATGAATCTATGGCTAGAAATAGAGTTTATGAACCATAGAAAAGTTGGAATAAAGTAGTTTTAACACCAATATAAATAAAGAATGAGTTCATTACAGTACCTTGAAGTGGTGGTTAGTTTTCTTTACTAACGGAGCTCATGAGATTTTCTATTTGAGTTTTGTGTTGTGGAGTTTTCAAGCTTTTGGGTAAAGATTCGATGGACTATGGAATAAGGAGTGGAAAGAGCCTAAGCTTGGGGATACCCAAGGCACCCCAAGGTAATATTAAAGGACAACCAAGAGCCTAAGCTTGGGGATGCCCCGGATGGCATCCCCTCTTTCGTCTTCGTCTATCGGTAACTTTACTTGGAGCTATATTTTTATTCACCACATGATATGTATTTTGCTTGGAGCGTCATTTTAGTTTATTTTGTTTTGCTTGCTGTTTGATTAAAATACCAACATCTGAAATTATTAAATGTTAGAGAGTCTTCACATAGTTTCATAATTATTCGACTACTCATTGATCTTCACTTATATCTTTCGGAGTAGTTTGTCATTTGCTCTAGTGCTTCACTTATATCCTTTTAGAGCATGGCGGTGGTTTTATTTTGAAGAAATAGATGAACTCTCGTGCTTCACTTATATTATTTTGAGAGTCTTTTAGAACAGCATGGTAATTTGCTTTTAGGCATAATAAAAACTTTCATATAAGTGCATTGAATACTATGAGAAGTTTGATACTTGATAATTGTTTTGAGATATGGAGATGGTGATATTAGAGTCATGCTAGTTGAGTAGTTGTGAATTTGAGGGATACTTGTGTTAAAGTTTTTGATTCCCGTAGCATGCATGTGTGGTGAACCGTTATGTGATGAAATCAGAGCATGATTTATTTATTAATTGTCTTCCTTATGAGTGGCGGTCGGAGACGGGCGATGGTCTTTTACTACCAATCTATCCCCCTAGGAGCATGCGCATAGTACTTTGTTTCGATAACTAATAGATTTTTGCAATAAGTATGTGATTTTTTATGACTAATGTTGAGTCCATGGATTATACGCACTCTCACCCTTCCACCATTGCTAGCCTCTCTAATACCGCGCACCTTTCGCTAGTATCATAAACCCACCATATACCTTCCTCAAAACAGCCACCATACCTACCTATCATGGCATTTCCATAGCCATTCCGAGATATATTGCCATGCAACTTTCCACCGTTCCGTTATTATGGCATGCTTCATCATTGTCATATTGCTATGCATGATCATGTAGTTGACATCGTATTTGTGGCAAAGCCACCGTTCATAATTCTTCCATACATGTCACTCATGAGTCATTGCACATCCCGGTACACTGCCGGAGGCATTCATATAGAGTCATATCTTGTTCTAAGTATCGAGTTGTAATTCTTGAGTTGTAAGTAAATAAAAGTGTGATGATTATCATTATTAGAGCATTGTCCCAGTAAGGAAAGGATGATGGAGACTATGATTCCCCCACAAGTCGGGATGAGACTCCCGGACAAAAAAATAATAAAAAAAGAGAAAAAGAGGCCATAAAAAAAGAGAAGGCCCAAAAACAAAAAACAAAAAAATGAGAGAAAAAGAGAGAAGGGGCAATGCTACTATCCTTTTACCACACTTGTGCTTCAAAGTAGCACCATGATCTTCATGATAAAGAGTCTCCTATGTTGTCACTTTCATATACTAGTGGGAATCTTTCGTTATAGAACTTGGCTTGTATATTCCAATGATGGGCTTCCTCAAAATGCCCTAGGTATTCTTGAGCAAGCGAGTTGGATGCACACTCACTTAGTTTCTTTTTGAGCTTTCATACACTTATAGCTCTAGTGCATCCGTTGCATGGCAATCCCTACTCACTCACATTGATATCTATTGATGGGCATCTCCATAGCCCGCTGATACGCCTAGTTGATGTGAGACTATCTTCTCCTTTTTGTCTTCTCCACAACCACCATTCTATTCCACCTATAGTGCTATGTCCATGGCTCACACTCATGTATTGTGTGAAGATTGAAAACATTTGAGAACATCAAAAGTATGAAACAATTGCTTGGCTTGTCATCGGGGTTGTGCATGATTTAAATATGTTGTGTGGTGAAGATGGAGCATAGCCAGACTATATGATTTTGTAGGGATAGCTTTCTTTGGCCATGTTATTTTGAGAAGACATGATTACTTTGTTAGTATGCTTCAAGTATTATTATTTTTATGTCAATATTAAACTTTTGTCTTGAATCTTATGGATCTGAATATTCTTGCCACAATAAAGAGAATTACATGGATAAATATGTTAGGTAGCATACGACATCAAAAATTCTGTTTTTATCATTTACCTACTCGAGGACAAGCAGGAATTAAGCTTGGGGATGCTGATACGTCTCCAACGTATCTAAATTTTTGATTGTTCCATGCTATTATATTACCCGTTTTGGATGTTTATGGGCTTTATTATACACTTTTATATTATTTTTGGGACTAACCTATTAACCGGAGGCCCAACCCAAAATGATGTTTTATTGCCTATTTTAGTGTTTCGAAGAAAAGGAATATCAAACGGAGTCCAAACGGAATGAAACCTTCGGGAGAGTTATTTTTGGAATGGAAGCAATCCAGGAGACTTGGAATAAACGTCAGGGAAGCTTCGAGGAATCCATGAGGCAAGGAGGCGCGCCCAACCCCCTGGGCGTGCCCCTACCATCGTGGGGCCCCTCGTGGCTCCCCTGGCCGACTTCTTTCGCCTATATATGTCCATATACCCTAAAAACATCGAGGAGCAGAATAGATGGGGAGTTCCGCCGCCAGAAGCCTCCATAGCCACCGAAAACCAATCTAGACCCATTCCAGCACCCTGCCGGAGGGGGAATCCCTCTCCGGTGGCCATCTTCATCATCCCGGCACTCTCCATGACGAGGAGGGAGTAGTCCACCCTCGGGGCTGAGGGTATGTACAAGTAGCTATGTGTTTGATCTCTCTCTCTCTCATGTTCTTGAGGTGGTACGATCTTGATGTATCGCGAGCTTTGCTATTATAGTTGGATCCTATGATGTTTCTCCCCCTCTACTCTCTTGTAATGGATTGAGTTTTCCCTTTGAAGTTATGTTATCGGATTGAGTCTTTAAGGATTTGAGAACACTTGATGTATGTCTTGCGTGGGATACCTGTCGTGGAAATATCACGGCAGATGTCCTAGTGTGAGGACTTGTTCATGAGGCCAACGCATCTATGTGGTAGCTTGAGAGGGGTTGAACGGAATCGAGAGACGCAACACAAGACAAGGATTTAGACAGCTTCGGGCCCCGGGAAACATCATTCGGTAATAGCCCTACATGCTGTTTGTGGCTAGATCTCATTATGATCATGAGGAAGTCGCCGTAAACGGCTCTCCCAGTTAACCCTAACCCTTAAGATTGTTTCTTCTTACTTGTCCCTCTTTGGGGAGCCCTGCCCCTCCTTATATAAGTTGAAGGGGTGGGTTACATGTAGAGTCCAACTCAGACATAAGACTTAACTATTATGACTTCTCTTCATGGGCTTCTTAAAATCTTGGGCTTCATAACATCTCGGGGTTCATAACTCCTGGCAACCCAGTTATCAGTGTCTGCCGGGTTATAACTGGTGCCGGTTTAAGATGGTCTGCCGGTTTATGATTGTCCGCTGAGTTATCATCTGACTTAAACTCCTGCCAGGTTATCATCTGGCTTAACTCCTGTCGGGTTATCATCTGACTTAACACATGCCGGTTTACCACCTGCCTTAACACCTGCCGGTTTACCACCTGCCGTAACACCTGTCGATTTACCACCCGCCGGTTTACCGTCCGTCTTAGCCATCTGTCTTAACTGTCTGTCTTAACTATCTGTCTTAACTGTCAGCCAGTTTACTAAGTCCCAGCCGGGTTATAACTCTGACTGGATCATACCGCGGGGTATATCCCCAACATTAGCCCCCAGTTTAATTTGGATTTATCCATTTTAAACTGATCCTGATCGTCCTTAAGTCCTTGTCACTTCCTTCTTCAATAAAATCCGGGTCAATAGGCCAGCTTCATAATCAATTTGCTGACATTGGTTTGTCACAGAGAAATATTGTGAAGAATAACTCCTTTGACTCAGCTCCCAATGCTTAACAAAAATATTGGTCTTTGAAATACTCATCTGATCTTCAGCCGGATTAAGAATGTAGAACTTGCCGGTTTAAGAATGTAGAATCTTGCCGGTTTACAAATATTGATGGTACTGGATCATAACTGTTTGTTAACATCCGTTTTTGAAAATATATCTCTTATATGCCTATCACTTGTAGCCCCCAAGTCTTAAGAAGGCAACATAGTAACAACTTAAGATTTGCTTCAATATGAATGTCACGAGCTTTGAAGAAATCTAGGTTGTTCATCTCAATCACCAGTCAGAACTGAGTATTCCACATATGTAGCCCCCAAGTGCCGGGTTGTCATGCTTGCAGCAACCTGGGACTTGAAATTGCCTTATGCTTATAAAAACTTCAACCAGTGTAGCCCCCAAGGGCCGGGTCATTATGCAATAATGAGCAGGGACTTTATAGATATGATCATGTAGACTTGAACAACAACGTGTAGCCCCCAAGGGCCGGCTCAGTAAGATAATATTGAGCTGGGACTTTATGTATATTTCATTGAAAAGAATATCATATGTTGTAATCCTCTCCATGGGGCTCGAACCCACGTCCATAAGGTTAAGAGCTTTGTACTCTTCCAACTGAGTAGTGGACCTTTCAATATACTGGATTTAAGACTTGTGTACCTTGAATTGTTGACATGAGCAATTGGTAGCCCCCGAGGGCCGGCTCATTACAATGTGATGAGTCGGGTCATCAATAAGGTGAGCAAAAAATGACTTTGCATTAGCCCCCAAGTGTCATGGTGCATGCTTGCAGCAACATGAGACTTGTGTATTTGATGTAATCCTAACTTGAATAATGTAGCCCCCTAGTGCCGGGTCGTAAGCCTGCAGCGACTCGGGACTATTCCTTTCATTGTAGAATAATTCATATCCATCGATAAAATAATAGTCATTGCGCTAAAGCGACTTTGAAAACCTCAGTCATCATATTGGTTATTGATAACCATAATAAAAAAAATCCAGCCATGTTGGCTATTAAAGATTTGAATAAGTATAACCTGGTTTGAAAACCGATTCCTGCCATATAAGCCGGTATATCCATGCACATATGATACATGCTATGATGATGTAATGATGATGTATGATGTAATATATGATGATGTATATGTATGATTAAGAGGGTTTAAGCTATGGTTCGGATACGACCAGAGCCCCCATGTAGTCATAATTATGGCATTGCGCCGATCAAGAGGTGTAGCTATGGTTCGAATATGACCAAGCCCCCAAGTGATTTCCCTAGTGCCCTTATGTCTATCAAGAGGTGTAGCTATGGTTCAAACCCATAGCCCCAAGTGATTTTCCTGGCGGCCTTATGCCTATCAAGAGGTGTAGCTATGGTTCGGATACGACCAAGCCCCCAAGTGATTTCCCTAACGCCCTTATGCCTATCAAGAGGTGTAGCTATGGTTCAGATACGACCATAGCCCCAAAATGATTTTCCTGGTGGCCTTAAGCCTATCAAGAGGTGTGACTATGGTTCGAACATAGCCCCCAAGTGATATTGTAAGCTGTTCTCAAGGGATACCCATGTTTGAGATGTGTTGTGTAACATACTCTCTTTGGCCCCTTATGATAATATTGGCTTTGATAGCCGGATTACCGAAGTAACCAGAGCTGTGCTCTTATGATAATATTGGCTTGATAGCCGGATCAAGAGGGTAGTAACGCTATGTTCTCTTTGGTGAATACACCTATGTTTGAACAGGAAGCCCCCAAATGATATTGTGAGTTATGCTCAATGGGCACCTATGTTTGAGCTGTGCTCGTTCAACAGACTCTCTTTGGTCTCTTTAATTTTTCCTGAGAACTTGAACTTGCGAGAGATTACTCTTGTTGAACCGGAAATTGTTAAACCGGATACTGAGAGCTTCATTTTAAGCCGAAAATTTTCTGACGGCCCTTAAATTTGCACCAATATGGCGGTTCAGGGTCCTGCATTAGATAACTTTGCAAGCCGGAGTCATTGCTCTTTTTAAAGAAAGAAATATATAATATAAAAATATACTGGATGGATTTCACCTGATATGTTATGCCAGAAAATATCCACTGCAGAGTTGATCATCACCACGGCGAAGCTCAAATCAATCACAGCCGACCAGCCGCAGGAGTGGAAAAATGAGCCGGCCGCGTCATTTTAAGCTAGCGCGGACAGACGAGTCAATCACGGGCACGGTAAGCCATGCGAATGGCGAGTCAATCGTGGGCGCGGTCCCGCCGAGTTGATGTAGATTGATCTGCACGGGCGGCGACTTGCGCACACCCGTTCAACAACAAGCGGGCACGGACACCGGTGCATGATGATGCCAACACACACTTCATAGATATAGCATGGCACCACTTTTATAATGAATCCTTGTCCTACATATAAATATCTTAAGCCAAAGTAATTATTCTTTTGACAAAACAATATGTGCCAATACAAAAAATAGACATAGATGGATATCACCTGATATTTTTGTCAAACAAAAAGATAGCACATGCTCAGTTGATCTGATGATATGTGTTCCCTTTAGTCCTTTATTAGTCTGGGGATTTGATCCCTTTTGTTTTCTTTCCTCTCGTGAGGAGACAGTACTAATAGTACTTAAGTCGTTTCATGCATGTTGACTTTCTCAACTGCGCCGACTTGTCCATACTAGAAAATTTGCATTGATGTTTCTGGTGTGACACTAGCTCCCTTTTTTCTTTCCCCCCCTTTTTTCAAGTGCATGTGCTATAGATCAATCAGACCTTGATCTCTGTACAAATACTAGTGGTCCTTGGGGTCTTCAGCCAGTGTTATGGAGTGCTAGAAAACTACTCCAGATCTGAGCTTCGACTGATCCCCATGTGAGGTAGCAATGGACATTTGACTCGGTGGGCATGCTTTGTACGAAGAAGTAGCGCTGCGGCCTGACCGGATCTCGATCTTCATGTTTCAGCCATTATTGATCTGCTTTGGGGTAGCAATTCGATTTGTTTTGCCATGATTCACCTTCTCTGAAAATCTCGAGCACAAGTATTTAAGTGGTGACCTGGACGCATCTGGTGCGTGGCTGGCCAAATTATCTTTGTGTATGAGCTCCTCTTACCATAGCATAAACAATACACACTGTCAGATTAAATCCTTTGCCATTACCATGGTGCATGGATACAGTTTATTCCGTATGTGCCAACCTCTCCGTATAGTAGTAAAAAGACTCTCACTTGCATTCCCTCAGTCGTAGTGCTTAAGAGCACTTGCAGCCAACCCGGCTCAGTATCCCTAAAGGATTTTTTCAGGTGGTTGCAGGATCAGTTCAGAGTAGCGGGTCACAACGGCGGCTGAGACAGCTGAACATGGTGCAGCGAGAACTCCGGCGGCGTCGGCGGCTCAAGGGTGAGGAGGCCCAAGACGCGAGGCAGCAAGTTGTGCAGAGGAGGTAACTCGAGGCCCTGGCAGCTCAAAGGCGACTCAGGCGAGCAGCGGATTCAGCAGGAGGCAAGGACCGCGGCGGTTTAGGATGCGGCAGCGCGCGAGACAGCCTGGCGCAGCGGATCTAAAGGACGGGAAACACGCAAGGCGGCCCGACGGCTCAGGAAGCCGGGGCACAGCGTGGCGAGGCATGGCGGCCCGGCAGCGGCTCGGGCATAAGGTAAACCGGCGATGGTGATTCATGGAGGGGTACGGCTCGAGCAGAGGTGAACAGACGACAGTGATTTGCTCATGGAAGAAAATGTGCGGCGACGAGAAGCTCAGTGTGGCCCTGATATACAGTCCGGCAGCTCGGCGACTTGGCAAAAACGGCGATTTGATGCGAAAGTGAAGACGGAGGTAAGTCGTTTCAACCAGGCCGGCTCAGTGCGTGGTGGCGTAAAGCGACGGGTCAGTGCTCGACGATTTGATAGAAGCAGGGCGAACAGCGGGTCGATGCACAGCGGTTTAGGAACATGGACGGCGGCGAACTAGGTCCAACACGCAGGTGGCACCTTGACGAGGTCAGCTTTGAAGACGCCGGGCAGACCATTGAGGCGGTGCAGTGAGGAGGAGGCAACCCAGCAATGTGATTTGAGGGCTTCAGTGAACCGGAGCAAGGCATAGATGAGATCGGCGATTCAGCGCGGTGTGACGAGGAGGCATCAGCCATAGAGGGGGCGAACCATCGGCGGGGGTAAGTCGGCGCCGGAGCGCAACAGCAAGTGGGCATGGGCGGATCGACGGCAGCAGGTCGCTTGGCGCTGGGCCGATAGAAATAGAAGGTGACCTGGCGGCGGTTCAAAAAATTCAGCAGTGGCGTCAGCAGGGCCCAGACCGGCGAATCGAAAGCCCGCGGCTCGGTGGCAACTAAGCCGGCTTAACCCACGGTTTGGTAACAACAGATCGCCAACGGATGCATCTTCAAGGAAGTGGCGACTCGGGGATGGCCGGTTCATCTCGCAGCGTCAACTGCAGCAAAGGTCCGACCCAGGGGCCGTCGAGGTCAAAGCACTCAGAGCGATTCAACATGCAGCAAGTTCGCGGGGTTGGCTTGAAGAAGAATCAAACAGGAGCGACCCGTGGCAGAGTGAAAGCAGACTCAATCGGCGAGCCGGGGAGGTAGAGTCACCCAGCGATGGCGACTTGTGGCAAAGCGGCTCGTCGGAAGTCGGAGCGGCCCATAGTAGACCATTGATGCCACGGCCACGACGGTGCAGGGGTTTGGCGGCGCTGATCAGCAACTACGCAGCCGGCGGGAGAGAGCCGGCTGTGGTGACTCAATGAAGCAGTAGAAGTGGCTCAGGGTAGGTGGAGGAAGCGCCCAAGCGACGGAACGGGCAGGGGAGCCTATGGCGGAGCGAGGCGGCTCACACCGGGGTGGCTCGGCGCAGAAGGCGGAAAGGGGCCCGTGACGCGACTGCGGTGACTTGGGGATAACAAGGAGCGAGGTGCTGGGCGGTTTGTATCTCGCAACAGACGCCGGGTTGGCCCGGCACAGCAATGGTGGCGATTTCCAGGTTGTAGACTTGTACCTGCACCTGTAGCTTATAACAACAACTTGTGGTAAAAAAATACTTGGACCATCCATCGTGGCAGCAGTATAGAGTCGACGGTTTGTGCCAGCACGCCCGACGCTATTTTATTCTCTCTTGATCTTTGCAAAACCTGTGGTCAGCAGATTGGACCTTGTAATATCCCGGGAGTAGTAGTTGTTCCGGTTTATTGAAAATTAGGTGGCTTCCTCTAGACTTGAACCAGCGGCAGGGGAATTTTGGCGAATCCGACCGTGTAGCAGATCAACTCTTTCTCAACCTCGGACTCAACATAGAATCGGTTTCGACGGATAACCTCGTCACGTTTAGCGGTGCAGACGGATAACCAGCGGCAGGGGAATTATGATTACCCTTTTTCTGAACATTACTCTTTTAATGTGGAAACAATTTATAATATTCAAGTCTCTTATGATACTCCCACTATCCCGAATGAGAAGAATTTTGCTTATGTGGAGAGTAGTAAATTTTCTATGCTTGTAGATCATGAGAATAATTCTTTAGGTGCTGGTTATATTGTTGAATTCCTTCATGATGCTACTGAAAATTATTATGAGGGAGAAATATATGCTTGTAGGAATTGCAATAATATCAAGTTTCCTCTCTATGTGCTTAAAATTTTGAAGTTATGCTTGTTTTACCTTCCTATGCAAGTTGATTCTTGTTACCACAAGTTGTTTGCTCACAAAATCCCTATGCATAGGAAGTGGGTTAGACTTAAATGTGCTAGTCATATTCTTCATGATGCTCTCTTTATGTTACAATACTTATCTTTTATGTGAGCATCATTGAAACCATCATGCCTAGCTAGGGGCGTTAAACGATAGCGCTTGTTGGGAGGCAACCCAACTTTATTTTTGTTCCTTACTTTTTGCTCCTGTTTAGTAATAAATAATTTATCTAGCCTATGTTATGATTGAGTTTTTATGTTTTAATTAGTGTTTGTGCCAAGTAGAACCGTTGGGAAGACATGGGGAAAGTCTTGTTGATCTTGCTATAAAAAACAGAAACTTTAGCGCTCACGAGAATTGCTGCCATTTTTATTGGAGAGTGCTATTTAGTTAATTAGTTTTGCAGATGATTAATAGATAAATTCCTCACGTCCAGAAATTTATTTGAGAATTTTATGAGTTCCATAAGTATACGTTTGATCCAGATTACTACAGACTGTTCTGTTTTTGACAGATTCTGTTTTCGATGTGTTGTTTGCTTATTTTGATGAATCTATGAGTAGTATCGGAGGGTATGAACCATAGGTAAGTTGGAATACAGTATATATTACAACAATATGAATTTAGAATGAGTTCACAACAGTACCTAAGTGGTGATTTATTTTCTTATACTAATGGAGCTTACGAGTTTTCGGTTAAGTTTTGTGTTGTGAAGTTTTCAAGTTTTGGGTAAAGATTCGATGGACTATGGAATAAGGAGTGGCAAGAGCCTAAGCTTGGGGATGCCCAAGGAACCCCAAGGTAATATTCAAGCACAACCAATAGCCTAAGCTTGGGGATGCCCCGGAAGGCATCCTGAAAGGGCAACTATCCCTAGGTGGTTTTGGTAATTCATAACAACATATAGCTCATTGAGCTAATGCTATTCCAAGATGATTATTTCAGGAAAGCTCAATGATTGGCATGGCATGGATGGTGAAAGTGGAACCCTCAAAATGCTAAGGACAAAGGATTGGCTCAAGCTCAAAAGCTCAAGACTCTTCATTTTATATTTTAGTGATCCAAGATCACATTGAGTCTTTAGGAAAAGCCAATACTATCAAAGAGGGATGAGGTGTTGCTTAATGAGCCTCTTGCTTCATGTGCTTAGTGATATGCTCCAAAACCCTCAACTACTTTCCCATATCCACTTATGACCTAAACCCTAAGCCAAACTCGGTCCTACCAATTCTTCCTATCCGGCGCCACCGAGTTTCACTTGTCATAAGCCACTGCCAAACCCTAGCAATTCGGTTCTACCGATAGGGATCTCGGTCTCACCGAGATGGGATTGCAAACTCTCTGTTTCCCTTTCGTAACTTTTCGGTCTCACCGAAAGAGCGAATCGGTCCCACCGAGATTGCAATGTAAATTCAGTGTTTCCTTTTTGTAACTTTTCGGTCTCACCAAAAGAGCAAATCGGTCCCACCGAGTTTGCCTGACCAACTCTCTGGTTAGCTAATTACCAAATTCGGTCCCACCGAGTTTGTGTAATCGGTCTCACCGAGATTACGTTATGCCCAAACCCTAACCATATCGGTCCTACCGAGTTGCGTGTCAGTCCCACCGAAAATCTCTAACGGTCACTAGGTTTACATTTTCGGTCCGACCGAGTTTGTTGATTCGGTCCCACCGAGATTGGGAAACTGTGTGTAACGGTTAGATTTTGTGTGGAGGCTATATATACCCCTCCACATCCTCTTCTACACAATTCCAACTCATATGTTCTGAGAGATAACCACCTACTCATGTGTTGAGATCAAGACATTCCATTCCTACCATATGAATCTTGATCTCTAGCCTTCCCAAGTTGCTTTCCACTCAAATCTTTTTTCCACCAAATCCAAATCCTATGAGAGAGAGTTGAGTGTTGGGGAGACTATCATTTGAAGCACAAGAGCAAGGAGTTCATTACCTACACACCATTTGTTACTTCTTGAAGAGTGGTGTCTCCTAGATTGGCTAGGTGTCACTTGGGAGCCTCCGACAAGATTGTGGAGTTGAACCAAGGAGTTTGTAAGGGCAAGGAGATCGCCTACTTCGTGAAGATCTACCGCTAGTGAGGCAAGTCCTGTGTGGGCGATGGCCATGGTGGGATAGACAAGGTTGCTTCTTCGTGGACCCTTTGTGGGTGGTTGCTTCTTCGTAGACCCTTCGTGGGTGGAGCCTTTTGTGGACCCGCGCAACCGTTACCCTTTGTGGGTGGAGCCCTCCATGGACTCTCGCAACCGTTACCCTTTATGGGTTGAAGTCTCCATCAACGTGGATGTAGGATAGCACCACCTATCCGAACCACGGGAAAAACATCCGTGTCTCCAATTGCGTTTGAATTCTCCAAACCCTTCCCTTTACATTCTTGCAAGTTGCATGCTTTACTTTCCGCTGCCAATATACTCTTTGCATGCTTGCTTGAATTGTGTGATGATTGCTTGACTTGTCCTACAATAGCTAAAATCTGCCAAGAACTAAAATTGGGAAAAGGTTAAGTTTTTATTTGGTCAAGTAGTCTAATCACCCCCCCCCTCTAGACATACTCTCGATCCTACACATCCCCTCCTTCGTCTTCGTTCATCAGTAACTTTACTTGGAGCTATATTTTTATTCGCCACATGATATGTGTTTTGCTTGGAGCGTCATTTTATTTTATTTAGTTTTGCTTGCTGTTTGAATAAAATACCAAGATCTGAAATTATTAAATGTTAGAGAGTCTTCACATAGTTGCATAATTATTCGACTACTCATTGATATTCACTTATATCTTTCGGAGTAGTTTGTCGTTTGCTCTAGTGCTTCACTTATATCTTTTTAGAGCACGGTGGTGGTTTTATTTTGAAGAAATAGATGAACTCTCATGCTTCACTTATATTATTTTGAGAGTCTTAAATAGCATGGTAATTTGCTTAAATAATCCTAATATGCTAGGTATTCAAGATTAGTAAAAAAATCTTATGAGTGTTTTGAATACTAAGAGAAGTTTGATGCTTGATGATTGTTTTGAGATATGGAGGTAATAATATCAAAGTCGTACTAGTTGAGTAGTTGTGAATTTGAGAAGTGCTTGTGTTGAATTTGCAAGTCCCGTAGCATGCACATATGGTAAACGTTGTGTAACAAATTTGAAACATGAGGTGTTATTTGATTGTCTTCCTTATGAGTGGCGGTCGGGGACGAGCGATGGTCTTTTCCTACCAATCTATACCCCTAGGAGCATGTGCGTAGTGCTTGGTTTTTGATGACTTGTAGATTTTTGCAATAAGTATGTGAGTTCTTTATGACTAATGTCGAGTCCATGGATTATATGCACTCTCACCCTTCCATCATTGCTAGCCTCTTCGGTACCGTGCATTGCCCTTTCTCACCTTGAGAGTTGGTGCAAACTTCGCCGGTACATCCAAACCCCGTGATATGATACGCTCTTTCACACATAAACCTCCTTATATCTTCCTCAAAATAGCACCATACCTACCTATTATGGCATTTCTATAGCCATTCCGAGATATATTGCCATGCAACTTTCCACCATTCCGTTTATCATGACACATTCATCATTGTCATATTGCTTAGCATGATCATGTAGTTGACATAGTATTTGTGGCAAAGCCACCGTTCATAATTCTTTCATACATGTCACTCTTGGTTCATTGCATATCCCGGTACACCGCCGGAGGCATTCATATAGAGTCATATCTTGTTCTAAGTATCGAGTTGTAATTCTTGAGTTGTAAGTAAATAGAAGTGTGATGACCATCATTCATAGAGCATTGTCCTAAAAAAGGAGAAAGGCCAAAAAAGTGAAAGGCCAAATAAATAAATAAATAAATAAATAAAGAAGGGACAATGCTACTATCCTTTTTCCACACTTGTGCTTCAAAATAGCACCATAATCTTCATGATAGAGAGTCTTTTGTTTTGTCACTTTCATATACTAGTGGGAATTTTTCATTATAGAACTTGGCTTGTATATTCCAACAATGGGCCTCCTCAAGTGCCCCAGGTCTTCGTGAGCAAGCAAGTTGGATGCACACCCACTTAGTTTCTTTTGTTGAGCTTTCATACATTTATAGCTCTAGTGCATCCGTTGCATGGCAATCCCTACTCCTTGCATTAACATCAATCGATGGGCATCTCCATAGCTCATTGATTAGCCTCGTTGATGTGAGACTTTCTCCTTTTTTTCTTCTCCACATAACCCCCATCATCATATTCTATTCCACCCATAGTGCTATATCCATGGCTCGCGCTCATGTATTGCGTGAAGGTTCATAAAGTTTGAGATTACTAAAACAATTGCTTGGCTTGTCATCGGGGTTGTGCATGATGAGAGCATTCTTATGTGACGAAAATGGAGCATGACCAAACTATATGATTTTGTAGGGATGAAATTTCTTTGGCCATGTTATTTTGAGAAGACATAATTGCTTAGTTAGTATGCTTGAAGTATTATTATTTTTATGTCAATATGAAACTTTATCTTGAATCTTTCGGATCTGAATATTCATGTCACAATTAAGAAGAATTACATTGAAATTATGCCAAGTAGCCCTCGGCATCAAAAATTCTGTTTTTATCATTTACCTACTCGAGGACGAGCAGGAATTAAGCCTGGGGATGCTGATACGTCTCCAACGTATCTATAATTTTTGATTGCTCCATGCTATATTATCTTCTATTTTGCATGTTTATGGGATTTATTATACACTTTTATATTATTTTTGGGACTAACCTATTAACCCAGAGCCCAGTGCCAGTTTCTGTTTTTTCCTTGTTTTAGAGTATAGTAGAAAAGGATAATCAAATGGAGTCCAATTGACCTGAAACTTCACGGAACTTATTTTTGGATCGGAAGCAACCCAGAAGACTTGGAGTGTATGTAAGGGAAGCAACAAGGAAGCCACGAGGCAGGGGGCGCCCACCCCCTGGGCGCACCCTCCACCCTCGTGGGCCCCTCATGGCCCCCTGACGTACTTCTTCCTCCTATATATACCCATATACCCTAAAACAATAGGGGAGCACAATAGATCGGGAGTTCCGCTGCCAGAAGCCTCCGTAGCCACCGAAAACCAATCTAGACCCGTTCCGGCACCCTGCCGGAGGGGGTAATCCGTCTCTGGTGGCCATCTTCATCATCCCGGTGCTCTCCATGACGAGGAGGGAGTAGTTCTCCCTCGGGGCTGAGGGTATGTACCAGTAGCTATGTGTTTGATCTCTCTCTCTCTCTCTCTCGTGTTCTTGAGGTGATACGATCTTGATGTATCACGAGCTTTGCTATTATAGTTGGATCTTATGATGTTCTCCCCCTCTACTCTCTTGTAATGGATTGAGTTTCCCCTTTGAAGTTATCTTATCGGATTGAGTCTTTAAAGATTTGAGAACACTTGATGTATGTCTTGCCATGCGTATCTGTGGTGACAATGGGATATCACGTGATTCACTTGATGTATGTTTTGGTGATCAACTTGCGGGTTCCGCCCATGAACCTATGCATAGGGGTTGGCACACGTTTTCGTCGTGATTCTCCGGTAGAAACTTTGGGGCACTCTTTGAGCTTCTATGTGTTGGTTGAATAGATGAATCTGAGATTGTGTGATGCATATCGTATAATCATACCCACGGATACTTGAGGTGACATTGGATTATCTAGGTGACATTAGGGTTTTGGTTGATTTGTGTCTTAAGGTGTCATTCTAGTACGAACTCTAGGGCTATTTGTGACACTTATAGGAATAGCCCAACGGATTGATTGGAAAGAATAACTTTGAGGTGGTTTCATACCCTACCATAATCTCTTTGTTTGTTCTTCACTGTTAGTGACGTTGGAGTGACTCTTTGTTGAATTTTGAGGGATAGTTATGTGATCCAATTATGTTATTATTGTTGAGAGAACTTGCACTAGTGAAAGTATGAACCCTAGGCCTTGTTTCCTAGCATTGCAATACCGTTTACGCTCACTTTTATCATTAGTTACCTTGCTATTTTTACATTTTCAGATTACAAAAACCTTTATCTACCATCCATATACCACTTGTATCACCATCTCTTTGCCGAACTAGTGCACCTATACAATTTACCATTGTATTGGATGTGTTGGGGACACAAGAGACTCTTTGTTATTTGGTTGCAGGGTTGCTTGAGAGAGACCATCTTCGTCCTACACCTCCTATGGATTGATAAACCTTAGGTCATCCACTTGAGGGAAATTTGCTACTATCCTACAAACCTCTGCACTTGGAGGCCCAACAACGTCTACAAGAAGAAGGTTGTGTAGTAGACATCAGGCTGCAACACACACGAGGCCTTTATGGTTCCCCGGTTAACCGTTGAAGTATCAAACGGACTCCAAATGGCACGAAACTTGACAGGCGGTCTACCGGTGGTGTACCAAGGCCGCTTGTCAAATCTCGGTCCATTCCGAGAAAGTTTAACACCCGCTCATGAAAAGAGACAAAAGGGGCGCCGGGGGACATAGGAGTGTCGGATTGCAAAACGGACAACGGGGAAAATGCTCGGATGCATGAGACGAACACGTATGCAAATGAGATGCACATGATGACATGATATGAAATGCATGACATGAAAAAAAATGCAAAACGAAGACAAAACCCAACCACGAAGGAATCTCATAACTTAGAGCCAAAAATGGCAAGAGTCGGAGTACAAATATGGCAAATTACATCCGAGGTGTTACAGCGTGCGCCCTCCAACACGACCACATCCTCCAAGTCCGAGAGCCCATTGTCCACCGAACGCACCGGGGGCGAGGTCACCGGGCCCAGATTGGAGCCGTATTGGTTGGGGATCGACGACTCCATACCGTTGGACAGCCCATCCTGCACCGCTTCTGCTGCAAGGACTGCCTGGCAAGGAGGAATTGCCGCCCCTCCCCGGTCCATGATGTCGAGCTTCTCCCAGGTTGCCATGTCAATGGAATTGTCCTCCATGATCACATCTTGATCCTTGTCCTCGTCTCGCCCCTGGTTGCCCTGATCTGGGCCCTTGCCGTTGTTGGAGGGGGAGGAGTGTAACACCCCGGATGTAATTTACCTAATATAACTCCAACTCTTGCCGTTTCCGGCGTTAAGTTATTTTATTTCCTCGGGTTCGGGTTTTTGTCTCCGTATGTTGTTGTCGTTGTCATGCATCTCATATCATGTCATCATGTGCATTGCATTTGCATACGTGTTCGTCTCATGCATCCGAGCATTTTCCCCGTTGTCCGTTTTGCTTTCCGGCGCTCCGTTCTCCTCCGGTGGTCATTTCTACCTTTTTTTCATGTGTGGGGGTTAAACATTTCCGGATTGGACCGAGACTTGCCAAGCGGCCTTGGTTTACTACTGGTAGACCGCCTGTCAAGCTTCGTACCATTTGGACTTCGTTTGATGCTCCAACGGTTAACCGAGGGAATGAGAAGGCCTCATGTGTGTTGCAGCCCAACACCCCTCCAATTTGGCCCAAAACCCACCAAAACCCTCTCCATTTTCTAGAGCGTTCAATCACGATCGCGTGGCCGAAAACCGCACCTCATTTGGACACTCCTAGCTCCCTCTATGCCTATATATATCTCCCCCATTCGAAATCACGGGTAAAACCCTAGTCACCCTCCTCCTCCAGCCGCCGGACAAAATCCGGATGGCCGGACATTGTCCGCCTCTACCACCGACCTACCAGGTATTGCCACGTGGCCCGAGCCCCACTTCGCCGCACCGCTCCCGCCGCCGGCCCACTCGGCCCGAGGAGGGCCCCCGAGGCCCATCTCCTCCCATCGCCGTCCGGGTTCCTCTTCCCCGAGGCCGGCCACGTCGCCGGCCGCCGTCGCCCGACGCGCCCCCGCGCCGGAGTTTCACCCCGCCGGAAACCTCAAGTCCGGCGAGCCGCGCCCCGGTCCGCCCCGCGTCGCCTCGTCGCCGGTGGCCGCCACCCCGCCGATGCCGCCCTCCGTCGCCGCCTCGCCGTCCATCCTCCCGACCGGCAAGTTCCCCGGCGACCTTCCCCCACTCCGGCGAGCTCCAAGTCCGGCCGGCCAACCTCGAAATCCGCGCATGAACAGTACCCAGATCCGGATCTAGATCTGAGACGGTTGTTTTTCCTCCCGAAACCCTAATTTTATTGCTATGTTCATCGTGCCATAACTTTGCATCCGTAGCTCCGTTTTGCGTGTGTTGCATATCGAAATGCTCGTCTCAGAGAGCACATCATTTCATCTCATTGCATCATTTTCATTTGAGTTCATCTTGATGCCTGAAATGCTGTTGGAAGAGTGCTATTTGAGATAATTGTCAGATCTGCTGCTCCAAATAGCTATTTGTCATTTCTGCCATGTTTATTGTGTGCATGATATGCCCCTGAGCTCTACATATGTTTTGTTATATGCTTTGTCTCTTTCCAGAGGTGCCATCCATGTATATTTGTGATGTGTTTGGTGACTAGCACAAGCTTGCAAAGTGGTGCATTCGTTAATGCTGATTTCAGGGACTTAGTAATTCCACTAAGTCCTTGGACTGTTTTGATCAATATGCCATATGGTCATGTTATTTCCTAGTGATACGTGCCTCTTTTGAGGATGATCAGTAAGGATGTTTTGTTAATCTTGTGGTGCTCTATCCATCCATGTCTTTGTTTGCAATTATGGAGCACCCTAGCTTGAGTCAATCGAGCTCTACTTTTGCTATTTCGTGAATCTGGGCAGATTGTCTACTTGTTAGCGATTTTGCCGAGGATGTTGTAGTTGATCCATGCATGCTATGTTATTGTTCTTGCCATGTCTAACTTGTATAATGTGTATTCTTGATGGGTGTATGCTTAGTTTGTCATGACTTGCTCTGTAGTGAGTGCATCGAGCTCGTAAACATGCCTACTTGCTATCTGATTTGCATGCCCCGGTTTTTCTCTAAGTCTGTGATCTGTTTAAGTTTTTTCCATGTTCACATGCTTGCAATTGTATTTTCTGATTCCTTTTGGCTCAAGGTCACCAAGGGACTTTTGTTAAGCTCTTTGAGTAGCTCCATGCCATGCCTTGCTTTGCCATGTTAAGTTCCTGTAGCATCTAGTTTTCATGCTCGAAAGTGGGCTACCTGATCTGAAATTCCAGACAAGTGTTAATTTCACTAAGTCTGAAATATGTTTACCAATTGCACTTTTGCCATGCTTGTTTGATCCTGTTAATGGATGAATTGGCCGTAGCTCAGTGTTCATCTTTTGTTAAGCATCATGAATAGATCCCTGTCATGTATTTTGTTGTCATGTTTGAGTGCGGTAGCATGTTCCTCTCGTTGCATTTAGATGGCTACTTGATGTTTATCGCAGATTGGTGCCATATTTGTTTTGCTTGCCATTTCCAAACCGTGTCTCCGATTCCGGTGTTCTTTATATCGATTTCAACCAAAATCACCTCACCTTTCCAGTGGCACACTTGGATTTCCAAGTTGAGGCCAGGTTCATTCATTCCTTGTCAAATCTTGCATATGCATCACATGTCGCATCCCGCATAGCATACCATGTTTGCATCATGTTGTTTTAGTTTGCACGTAGTTGATTGTGGTCCTTTTTGCTTGTTTGTCTTGTTTGGGTAGAGCCGGGAGACGAGTTCGCTAATGAGGAGCCCGTTGAGTTTGCTTTCGAGGATCCAGTCAACTCTGACAACTTTGCAGGCAAGATGATCATACCCTCGAAATCACTTCTATCTTTGCTTTGCTAGATGCTCGCTCTTTTGCTATGCCTATGCTATGATGCCTACCACTTGCTTATCATGCCTCCCAATTTGCCATATCAAACCTCTAAGCCACCATGTCCTAGCAAACCGTTGATTGGCTATGTTACCGCTTTGCTCAGCCCCTCTTATAGCGTTGCTAGTTGCAGGTGAAGATTGCAGATCGTTCCTTGTTGGAACATTATTTCCTTGTTGGGATATCATTATATTATCTTGTTATCTTAATGCATCTATATACTTGGTAAAGGGTGGAAGGCTCGGCCTCTCGCCTAGTGTTTTGTTCCACTCTTGCCGCCCTAGTTTCCGTCATATCGGTGTTATGTTCCCGGATTTTGCGTTCCTTACGCGGTTGGGTGATAATGGGAACCCCTTACAGTTCGCCTTGAATAAAGCTCTTCCAGCAATGCCCAACCTTGGTTTTACCATTTGCCACCTAGCCTCTTTTTCCCTTGGGTTTCCGGAGCCCGAGGGTCATCTTATTTAAACCCCCCCCCCGGGCCAGTGCTCCTCTGAGTGTTGGTCCAAACTAGAGTCCTGTGCAGCGCCCCCTCGGGGAAACTCGAGGTTTGGTTTTAGTTGTATGGGGAGCTCATCTGATTGTGCCCTGAGAACGAGATATGTGCAGCTCCTATCGGGATTTGTCGGCACATTCGGGCGGTGTTGCTGGATTTGTTTTAACTTGTCGAAGTGTCTTGTAGAACCGGGATACCGAGTCTGATCGGAATGTCTCGGGAGAAGGTATATCCTTCGTTGACCGTGAGAGCTTGTCATGGGCTAAGTTGGGACTCCCCTGCAGGGATTTGAACTTTCGAAAGCCGTGCCCGCGGTTATGGGCAGATGGGAATTTGTTAATGTCCGGTTGTAGATAACTTGAACCTTAACTTAATTAAAATGAATCAACTGTGTGGTTACCGTGATGGTCTCTTCTCAGCGGAGTCCGGGAAGTGAACACGGTGTTGGAGTAATGCTTGCCGTAGGTTGTTCTCTAGTTCTTCGTTCGCGCTTTGCCTTCTCTTCTCGCTCTCTTTTGCGAACAGGTTAGCCACCATATATGCTAGTCGCTTGCTGCAGCTCCACATATTTACCTTGCCTTACCTATAAGCTTAAATAGTCTTGATCGCGAGGGTGCGAGATTGCTGAGTCCCTGTGGCTCACAGATTACTTCCAAACCAGATGCAGGGCCTGATGACTCCATTCCAGATGATGTGCTTGAGCTCAAGTGGGAGTTCGACGAGGACTCACGTCGTTACTATGTGTCTTTCCCTGATGATCAGTAGTGGTGCCCAGTTGGGGCGATCGGGACCGTGTCGCATGTTGGGTTGATCTTTTATTTTGGCACCATAGTTGGGCCATGAGTGATTGGATGATGTAATGCTATTTATGTACTTTGTTTGACGTGGCGAGTGTAAGCCAACTATGTACCTTCCCCTTTTATTATCTATTTACATGGGATGTTGTGAAGATTGCCTTACTTGCGACATTGCTTTCAATGCGGTTATGCCTCTAAGTCGTGCTTCGACACGTAGGAGATATAGCCGCATCGAGGGCGTTACAAGTTGGTAATCAGAGCCTTCCCCGACCTTAGGAGCCCCCACTGCTTGATCGTTTTTAGCAGCCGTTGTTGAGTCTAGAAAAAATGTTTTGAGTCATTTAGGAATTATATATCAGAGAGTTTAGGAATTCTTTTTACTCGTCTCCTCATCGCTCTGGTAAGGCATCCTGACGTAGAGTTTTGACTCTTCTCTTCTCAAATTTCACTAAAAAAATTTAGGATCACGCGGGTATCTTGGAATCGTTCCGATGGATTTGTGACGAGAACATTGTTCTTGGTGCCTCCTGTCTTTAGGGGTTGTGGCAGTGTCCCGGGGAGTTGAGCTCTGAGGTGTTGTCGTCACAATTTTATCGTTGCAGTTCTGGAATACCTGAGTTTAGTACGCCGACATCGAAAATCTCTTTTATGCAGTTGTTGGTGAGATAACCTCGACGCCACCCAGTACTGGGGCGGGAGTTCGGGAGTATTGCCATAACTTGTATAACGGATGCTTTTCGAAGGTTGAGGTAGATGGTTTCCGAAGTTTTTCTCGGTTATGTGTTGAAGGATGGATACAGCTGGATGTAGGATTTGCTAGATTTGGGTGAGATATTATGCTTCCCCTGTATCCCCAACACCTGATTGCATAACCGGAAAGGTTCGGGAGTTTCATAGGTGGGAATTCTTGTAGCTCTAGCTCTTCTTCCACGGATATTTGGTTTGAGATTGGGATTTCTTACCGAGTATTCGTTCTTGTTCCGTACCTTGTTGATTTATTCCTCTACCTAAATTCTAAGTGGCTTCTCAATTTATGGATATGTGACCATTTCAAGTGGAATGCATTCGTTCTTATGTTCGGATGTGAAGACTATATGTTGCAATTTCAACCCGCTTGATTCAGCTTCAATTTTATCTGTCAATGTGCTAACGGATGTCACCCTCTTCAGGATGGCTCCCGCTAAGAGCAGCAATCAGAATCAGAATCAGGATCCGCCACCACCTCCCCCTCCTCCGGAGGCATGGCAAGCTGTGATGGCCGCAACCAATGCAAACACGCAGTTGATCATGCAAATTCTTCAAGAGCGCAATCAAGCGAACCAAGGCAACCAAGGCAACAATCAGAATCACTTTGCTACACTCAACCAGTTCCTTGCTAACCAGCCAAAGACCTTCAGCAATTGTGTTGAGGCAACTGATGCTGACGATTGGCTCGTGGACTTGTGCAAGCATTTCGAGTGCAGTAACGTCAGGCCTGAGGACTTTGTCAAGTTCGCTTCCTTCCAACTCAAAGACCAAGCTGCAGAATGGTTCCAGCAGTACAAGGATTCCAGAGGAGGCCGTGTGATTACCTGGGATGAATTCCGTCAAGACTTCAAAGCTCATCATATTCCTCAGAGCGTGGTTGAAAGCAAGCGTGAGGAATTCCGCAACCTGAAGCAAGGCTCTTTGTCTGTCTATGACTACAACAAGTTGTTTCAGAAGCTCGCCCGCTTTGCTAAGCAGGACGTCCCTGACGAGAAGAGCATGATATACCAGTTCAGGGGTAGTCTCAGATAGAAATCCAGCTAGCTCTTGTTCTCTTTGAGCCCTTGAGGTACGATGAGTTCTACAACATGGCATTGAAACAAGAGGCTGCTCAACTGAAGTGTGATGCTTCCAAGAAGCAAGTCAGAGATGCTACTCCTTCTTCCTCTACTCAAGTAGCCAAGCGGCAGAAGTATTGGCTTCCTCCTCCTCCGTTCCGTCAGCCGTATCAGAAGAGCAAAGGTGGCAGTGGATCTTCCCACCCACCCAACCCTGGCTTTCAGAACAAGACTTCGTCTCAAGCTCCAAGATCGAGTGCTCCGTATCACCATCCACTTTCAGAGGTCACGTGCAGCAAGTGCCAACAGAAGGGTCACTATGCCAACAAATGCTTCAATCAGAGGTGTCTCCCTCCTCCTCCTGTGAGATCGGCAAGTACAGCTGTGGTCAAGCATAACCCCAAGCACGCCAAGGTCAATTTGATGAATGCAGCTCAGGCAGAGGACTCGTCAAATGTCATCATGGGTAACCTTCTTGTTAACGATATTCCAGCTAAAGTACTTTTTAACACTGGTGCATCGCATTGTTTCATTTCCAAACATTTTGCATCGAAGTATGAGTGCGATTATCAGTATCTGCAAAATTCTTTGCAAATCGTGTCACCGGGCAAGCAAATGACAGCTAATTTCTGCGTCCCGGATATTACTATCACGTTGGGCGACTACAAATTTCTAGCTTTTCCTATTGTTCTGGGCGACTCGGATATTGATCTTATTCTCGGAATGGATTGGCTTTCTAAGCACAAGGCGCATCTTGATTGTGCAGCAAGACAGATTCAATTGACTCATTCGTCTGAGGATGTAATTGCCTTTGCCGCTCGTGATGATACAATCCGTCTATTTTCTCTCAATGAGAAGGGTGAACTGGATGCCATCTCGCAAATTCCAGTCGTTTGCGAATATCAAGACGTCTTTCCAGAAGAGCTTCCAGGAATGCCTCCGCACCAGCCAGTTGAATTCGTCATCAATCTTGAGCCTGACACGGAACCGGTTTGCAAGCGTCCTTACAAGCTCGGACCTGAAGAGTTGAAGGAGCTGAAGAAGCAAATCGATATTCAAGAGCGAATGGGTGTCATTCGACCTAGTTCCTCTCCGTGGGGTTGTGGAGTTCTTTTTGTGAAGAAGAAGGATGGAACGGACCGACTTTGTGTTGACTACCGTCCATTGAACAAGAAGACTATCAAGAACAAGTACCCACTTCCCAACATCAACGAGCTGTTCGAACAACTCAAAGGTGCCCAAGTATTCTCCAAGCTTGATCTCCGTATGGGTTATCACCAGATTCGAATCCGTGAGCAAGATATTCCCAAGACGGCTTTCAGGACAAGCTATGGTTCATATGAATACACTGTCATGTCTTTTGGCCTCGTCAACGCTCCTCCGACTTTCTCTCGCATGATGAACTTCATCTTCAACGCCTACACCAATGACTTTGTTTTGGTCTATCTCGACGACATTCTGGTCTTTTCGAAGAACAAGGAAGATCATGCCAAGCACTTGCGTTTGGTGCTCGATAAGCTCAGGGAACACCAGTTCTACGCCAAGTTCTCAAAGTGCGAATTTTGGCTCGATGAGGTTCTTTATCTTGGGCATATCATCTCTGCCAAGGGCATTGCGGTGAATCCTGAGAAGGTGTCTGCAATTGTGAATTGGGAACCACCTCAGAACGTGAAGCAACTCCGTAGCTTCCTCGGTCTCGCAAGCTACTGTCGAAGGTTCGTTGAGAACTTTTCAAAGATCGCGAAGCCTCTCTCAAACTTCTCCAGAAGCACGTCAAGTACGTTTGGTCTCCGGAATGTGACATCGCTTTCAACACTTTGAAAGAGAAATTGGTCACTGCTCCAGTTCTGACTCCTCCTGATGAATCCAAACCGTTCGAGGTCTTCTGCGATGCCTCTCTCCAAGGTCTTGGTGCAGTGTTGATGCAAGAGAAGAAAGTTGTGGCTTATACCTCTCGCCAGTTGAAGCCCAACGAGAAGAACTACCCCACTCATGACCTCGAGTTGGCGGCAGTTGTGCATGCTCTTTTGACTTGGAGACATCTCTTATTGGGAAGAAAAGTGGACATCTTCACTGACCACAAGAGTCTCAAGTACATCTTCACTCAGCCTAATCTCAACCTCAGGCAGACTCGATGGGTCGAAATGATTCAAGAGTATAATCCGAGTATCGAGTATACTCCAGGCAAGGCCAATGTGATTGCTGACGCATTGAGCAGGAAGGCTTATTGCAACAGTCTGATTCTCAAGCCTTATCAACCCGAGCTTTGTGAAGCTTTCCGCAAACTCAATCTGCAAGTTGTTCCTCAAGGTTTCCTCGCCAACCTTCAAGTCTCTCCTACCTTGGAAGACCAGATTCGCGAGGCTCAACTTCTTGATGCTATGGTGAAGAAGGTGAAGATTGGGATTGCCAAGAGCCAACCCAAGTACAAGTGCTACCGCCTTGATGACAAGGATACTCTCTTCTTCGAGGATCGTATTGTTGTGCCCAAAGGTGATCTTCGTAAAGTGATCATGAACGAGGCTCACAATTCACTCCTCTCCATCCACCCTGGGAGCACGAAGATGTATCAGGACCTCAAGCAGGCTTATTGGTGGACTCGAATGAAGCGCGAGATTGCTCAGTTCGTGAATGAGTGTGATGTCTGCAGAAGAGTGAAGGCAGAACACCAAAGGCCAGCTGGTCTCCTCCAACCTCTTGCCATTCCAGAATGGAAGTTTGACCACATTGAGATGGACTTCGTGACTGGGTTTCCAAAGTCCAAGCGTGGCAATGATGCTATATTCGTTGTCATCGACAAACTCACTAAAGTGGCTCACTTTCTGCCTATCAAAGAGTCTATCACTGCAGCTCAATTGGCGGAGCTGTATACCTCTCGAATTGTCTCGCTGCACGGTATTCATAGGTGATCTCTTCAGACCGTGGCAGCATCTTTACCTCCAAGTTTTGGGATTCTTTTCAGAAGGCCATGGGCACCAACATCCGCTTCAGCACAGCTTTCCATCCTCAAACTAGCGATCAAGTCGAGCGTGTCAACCAGATTCTTGAAGATATGCTCAGGGCTTGTGTGATCTCCTTCGGCATGAAGTGGGAGGATTGTCTTCCATATGCTGAATTCTCCTACAACAACAGTTTTCAAGCAAGTCCGGGCAAGGCCCCATTCGAAATTCTGTATGGTAGGAAGTGCCGTACCCCTCTCAACTGGTCTGAAACCGGTGAGCGTTAACTTCTTGGAAATGACTTAATCACAGAGGCAGAGGAAATGTGCAAAGTCATTCGAGATAACCTCAAAGCAGCGCAATCGCGCCAGAAGAGCAACTATGATAGTAAGCACCGTGATTTGGCTTTCGAGATCGGAGATCATGTTTACCTCCGCGTCTCTCCAATGAAAGGTACTCGTCGCTTCGGTATCAAAGGGAAGCTTGCCCCTAGATACGTGGGACCTTTCAAGATCGTCAGCAAGAGAGGCGATCTCGCCTATCAACTCGAGCTTCCTTCAAACTTTGCAAATGTGCACGACGTGTTCCATGTCTCTCAGCTCCGCAAGTGCTTCAAAACTCCTGACCGCACCATCAACTTCGAAGACATTGAGCTCCAAGAAGATCTCTCTTATCGTGAGCATCCCGTTGCTATTCTTGAAGAGACTGAACGCAAGACTCGCAATAAGTCAATCAAATTCCTCAAAGTCAAGTGGTCACACCATTCCGACCATGAAGCCACCTGGGAACGCGAGGATCACCTCCATTCTGAATACCCGGCATTCTTCCAGTCCTAGATCTTGGGACGAGATCCTTTCGTAGTGGTGGAGTGTTGTAACACCCCGGATGTAATTTACCTAATATAACTCCAACTCTTCCCGTTTCTGGCATTAGGTTATTTTATTTCCTCGGGTTCGGGTTTTTGTCTCCGTATGTTGTTGTCGTTGTCATGCATCTCATATCATGTCATCATGTGCATTGCATTTGCATACGTGTTCGTCTCATGCATCCGAGCATTTTCCCCGTTGTCTGTTTTGCTTTCCGGCGCTCCGTTCTCCTCCGGTGGTCATTTCTACCTTTTTCATGTATGGGGGTTAAACATTTCCGGACTGGACCGAGACTTGCCAAGCGGCCTTGGTTTACTACCGGTAGACCGCCTGTCAAGTTTCGTACCATTTGGACTTCGTTTGATGCTCCAATGGTTAACCGAGGGAACGAGAAGGCCTCGTGTGTCTTGCAGCCCAAAACCCCTCCAATTTGGCCCAAAACCCACCAAAACCCTCTCCATCTTCTAGAGTGTTCGATCACGATCGCGTGGCCGAAAACCGCACCTCATTTGGACACTCCTAGCTCCCTCTATGCCTATATAAATCTCCCCCATTCGAAATCACGGGTAAAACCCTAGTCCCCCTCCTCCTCCAGCCGCCGGACAAAATCCGGACGGCCGGACATTGTCCGCCTCCGCCGCTGACCTACCAGGTATTGCCACGTGGCCCAAGCCCCACTTCGCCGTACTGCTCCCGCCGCCGGCCCGCTCGGCCGGAGGAGGGCCCCCGAGGCCCATCTCCTCCCGCCGCCGCCCGGGTTCCACTTCCCCGAGGCCGGCCACGTCGCCGGCCGCCGGCGCCCGACGCACCCCCGCGCCGGAGTTCCGCCCCGCCGGAGCCCTCAAGTCCGGCGAGCCGCGCCCCGGTCCGCCATGCGCCGCCTCGTCGCCGATGGCCGCCGCCCCGCCGATGCCGCCCTCCACCACCGCCTCGCCGTCCATCCTCCCGCCCGGCAAGTTCCCCGGTGACCTTCCCCCACTCCGGAGAGCTCCAAGTCTGATCGGCCAACCTCGAAATCCGTGCATGAACAGTACCCAGATCCGGATCTAGATCTGAGACGGTTGTTTTTCCTCCTGAAACCCTAATTTTATTGCTATGTTCATCGTGCCGTAACTTTGCATCCGTAGCTCCGTTTTGCGCGTCTAGCATATCAAATAGCTCCGTTTTGTGCTATTTGAGATAATTGTCAGATCTGCTGCTCCAAATAGCTATTTGTCATTTTTGCCATGTTTATTGTGTGCATGATATGCCCCTGAGCTCTACATATGTTTTGTTATATGCTTTGTCATCTTTCCAGAGGTGCCATCCATGTATTTTTGTGATGTGTGTGGTGACTAGCACAAGCTTGCAAAGTGGTGCATTCGTTAATGCTGATTTCAGGGACTTAGTAATTCCACTAAGTCCTTGGACTGTTTTGATCAATATGCCATATGTTCATATTGTTTCCTAGTGATACGTGCCTCTTTTAAGGATGATCAGTAAGGATGTTTTGTTAATCTTGTGGTGCTCTATCCATCCATGTCTTTGTTTGCAATTATGGAGCACCCTAGCTTGAGTCAATCAAGCTCTACTTTTGCTATTTCGTGAATCTGGGCAGATTGTCTACTTGTTAGCGATTTTGTCGAGGATGTTGTAGTTGATCCGTGCATGCTATGTTATTGTTCTTGCCATGTCTAGCTTGTATAATGTGTATTCTTGATGGGTGTATGCTTAGTTTGTCATGACTTGCTCTGTAGTGAGTGCATTGAGCTCGTAAACATGCCTACTTGATATCTGATTTGCATGCCCCAGTTTTTCTCTAAGTCTGTGATCTGTTTAAGTTTTTGCCATGTTCACATGCTTGCAATTGTATTTTCTGATTCCTTTTGGCTCAAGGTCACTAAGGGACTTTTGTTAAGCTCTTTGAGTAGCTCCATGCCATGCCTTGCTTTGCCATGTTAAGTTCCTGTAGCATCTAGTTTTCATGCTCCAAAGTGTGCTACCTGATCTGAAATTCCAGACAAGTGTTAATTTCACTATTTGAAATCTGTTTACCAATTGCACTTTTGCCATGCTTGTTTGATCCTGTTAATGGATGAATTGGCCGTAGCTCAGTGTTCATATTTTGTTAAGCATCATGAATGGATCCCTGCCATGTATTTTGTTATCATGTTTGAGTGCGGTAGCATGTTCCTCTTGTTGCATTTAGATGGCTACTTGATGTTTATCGCAGATTGGTGCCATATTTGTTTTGCTTGCCATTTCCAAACCGTGTCTCCGATTCCGGTGTTCTTTATATCGATTTCAACCGAAATCACCTCACCTTTCCAGTGGCACACTTGGATTTCCATGTTAAGGCCAGGTTCATTCATTCCTTGTCAAATCTTGCATATGCATCACATGTCGCATCCCGCATAGCATACCATGTTTGCATCATGTTGTTTGAGTTTGCACGTGGTTGATTGTGGTCCTTTTTGCTTGTTTGTATTGTTTGGGTAGATCCGGGAGACGAGTTCGCTAACGAGGAGCCCATTGAGTTTGCTTTCGAGGATCCAGTCAACTCTGACAACTTTGCAGGCAAGATGATCATACCCTCGAAATCACTTCTATCTTTGCTTTGCTAGATGCTCGCTCTTTTGCTATGCCTATGCTACGATGCCTACCACTTGCTTATCGTGCCTCCCAATTTGCCATGTCAAACCTCTAACCCACCATGTCCTAGCAAACCGTTGATTGGCTATGTTACCGCTTTGCTCAGCCCCTCTTATAGCGTTGCTAGTTGCAGGTGGAGATTGGAGATCGTTCCTTGTTGGAACATTATTTTCTTGTTGGGATATCATTATATTATCTTGTTATCTTAATGCATCTATATACTTGGTAAAGGGTGGAAGGCTCGGCCTCTCGCCTAGTGTTTTGTTCCACTCTTGCCGCCCTAGTTTCCGTCATATCGGTGTTATGTTCCCGGATTTTGCGTTCCTTACGCGGTTGGGTGATAATGGGAACCCCTTGACAGTTCGCCTTGAATAAAGCTTCTCCAGCAATGCCCAACCTTGGTTTTACCATTTGCCACCTAGCCTCTTTTTCCCTTGGGTTTCCGGAGCCCGAGGGTCATCTTATTTAAACCCCACCCCCCCGGGCCAGTGCTCCTCTGAGTGTTGGTCCAAACTAGAGTCATGTGCAGCGCCCCCTCGGGGAAACTCGAGGTTTGGTTTTAGTTGTATGGAGAGCTCATCTGAGTGTGCCCTGAGAACGAGATATGTGCAGCTCCTATCGGGATTTGTTGGCACATTCGGGCGGTGTGGCTGGATTTGTTTTAACTTGTCGAAGTGTCTTGTAGAACCGGGATGCCGAGTCTGATCGGAAAGTCTCGGGAGAAGGTATATCCTTCGTTGACCGTGAGAGCTTATCATGGGCTAAGTTGGGACTCCCCTGCAGGGATTTGAACTTTTGAAAGCCGTGCCCATGGTTATGGGCACATGGGAATTTTTTAATGTCCGGTTGTAGATAACTTGAACCTAAACTTAATTAAAATGAATCAACTGTGTGCGTTACCGTGATGGTCTCTTCTCGGCGGAGTCCGGGAAGTGAACACGGTGTTGGAGTAATGCTTGCCGTAGGTTGTTCTCTAGTTCTTCGTTCGCGCTTTGCCTTCTCTTCTCGCTCTCTTTTGCGAACAGGTTAGCCACCATATATGCTAGTCGCTTGCTGCAGCTCCACATATTTTACCTTGTCTTACCTATAAGCTTAAATAGTCTTGATCGCGAGGGTGCGAGATTGCTGAGTCCCCTTGGCTCACAGATTACTTCCAAACCAGATGCAGGGCCCGATGACTCCGTTCCAGATGATGCGCTTGAGCTCAAGTGGGAGTTCGATGAAGCTTCACGTCGTTACTATGTGTCTTTCCCTGATGATCAGTAGTGGTGCCCAGTTGGGGCGATCGGGACCGTGTCGCATGTTGGGCTGATCTTCTATTTTGGCACCATAGTCGGGCCATGAGTGATTGGATGATGTAATGCTATTTATGTACTTTGTTTGACGTGGCGAGTGTAAGCCAACTATGTACCTTCCCCTTTTATTATCTATTTACATGGGATGTTGTGAAGATTGCCTTACTTGCGACATTGCTTTCAATGCGGTTATGCCTCTAAGTCGTGCTTCGACACGTAGGAGATATAGCCGCATCGAGGGCATTACAAGGAGGGGGAAGGGCAGGAGCCCCCTGGCGAGCCGGGTCGAGCTCCGGCTCCACTATGATGTTGAAGCACGCGCCGTTGAACCAGATCTGCACCGTGCCCCTCAGCTTGGATGGGTTGCGGCAAGCGAAGCGCATGCGGACTAGCCCCGGGCGGACCAGCGACTCCTCGTCGACCACGATAGGTCTGCCGAGCATCGTAGTGGCCGTCATGAGTCTGTCCGACCGCCGCTGCTTGGGCGGCACCCCGCGCAGCTTGACCCAAACCTCTGGCATAGCCTCTCCCTTTGGCTCATCGAGGAAGGCGTCGCGGATGTCAGCCATGATGTTGTTGAGGGAGAGGTAGAGCTTGCCGCTGCGGGTGGCCATCCGCAGCATGGCCGGGTCCGGGAACACCACCGAGAAAGAGTCACCCTCGAGCTAGGTCACCTGCCAGTCCCAGGATCCCTCGAACAAGTGTGGCAGCTCTACCTCCAGGATGGCCTTCGAGGCAGGCCCGGGGCCGCGGACAGAATGGCCGCGTTGACCCCAAGCAGGTCCTGTGACTCCTCCTCTGAGTCTTCAGCGTACTGCAAGCAGTAGAACCCCTCGCTGGAGATGGTGTGGCCTATGGTTTGGAGGAGCAAGGGCTTCCTGCGGGTGGGGCAGTGGGCTGACGTGTGTCCCTCTTGGGTGCACACCACACACATCGGCTTGAAGTAGCTAGTGCTTTGGAAATGGTCGGAGCGGTCGTACTTGAAGCACTCTAGGTCGTCCGCCTCCTCGACGGGGATCGGCTCCGCCTCCGTGCCCTTGGAAGAGGAAGGCGCTGCAGGCTTCTGCGGAAGGGGCGGCTTGGCAGCCGCCGCCCCGCGGACTTGAACTTCTGCTTCTTCGCATAAGGATCTCCGACGTGGTCGCCGCCTTGGGGGGAGCGGCAACCCCTTGCGCTTGAGCTCTAGGCCATGCTTCTTTTTTCTCTCCTGCTCCTTGAGCTACCAAGCGGGCGGTGGCCCCCAGCCTCCCTCCTCGCCGGCGCGCTCCGCCCCCTACGTCGTGGATGGATGATGCCGCTCGCGGTCCCACGACCGCTCCGCCGCCGGCTCCATGGCACGCTTCTTCACCCGACGATCAGCCTTGGATCCCATCGCCACCACCTCGGCGAAGGAGCGCACGAGGGGTGGAGGGGGAGGAGTGGGGAAGAGAGTGCGGGTGAATCGATCGAAGCGCCTCTCTTCCGATCTGGTGGCTGGGAACCCTAATGAGGCATCTAGGGTTCCCCGACGCAGTCACAACCACTTATATGGCTTGGCGGGCGGGCCCGGGCCGGCCTGGGCCGTCTCTTGCGGAACTAGCTGGGCCCACAACAGACGCAGGCATCTACACCGGGGCACACCCTGGCCCCAGCGTAGGATCCCAGCCCACCTGCCCGATCAGGCCCATCGGCCCAGTAGGTGTCGCCTCCCCAACCCTAGGCAGAGGAGCCCGAGGCTCCGTCAGCGCCGCCGCCTCCGCAGCTCGATCCATCTCCGGCCATGTCTGCCCCGGGCAGGCGAGAAGAAGAAGGCTGTTGCCCATCTCTGGACCCAGCCGCCCACTCCTGGCCGCCCCCGCCGAAGCAATGTGTGGCGTGCTCCGAGCCAGCGAACTAGCCCGTCGTGGACCGCGTTCGCCGGGCGCGAATGCTCACCGTCGCCCAGCCTTGAAGGAGCCCCCAATCTCCTCGCCGCAGCACGAAGTCACCGACGGACACTGCCCCGCCGCTCTCCAAGTCCTCCGCATCATCGCTCACCTCCGCCTCCACGTCGTCCGACCACTCATCGGCGAGGGCCCAGAAACGGCTCCCCGACCAGCCACTTGAGCGCGCAGGCCAAGGGTCCGGCACCTAGTCCGGCGAGAGGCGCAGCTGCCCCGTCGCCGACCGGACCTCAGTCCAGGCGCCCTCCTCCATGGAGGCGTGCACAGTGTCGCCGGAATCGCCGTCCCAGGCGCCCTAGTCGCTAGGCCGTACAAGAGCCGTTGGAGCCATCCAAGTGTAGAAATCGCCCACGAACGGTGGTTCAGGGAAGCTTTGGTGCGCGAATACGACGATGGCGCGGCGGCGGCTACGCTCGGGTAAGCTCGGGATCGAGAGGGAGACGCGAGAGGGAAGAATGAGGGGATTAGGGTTCGTCCGGGCACTCGGGGTGGATCTCATCCATTGAGGGGAGTCGCGGGATGGTCGCTGCGTGGCCATCCACGCCTCGGACGAGCGTGTTGTGTCCATCACGTCCATGATGAATAGGAGGGTAGGAGACGAAAGGTTGGTGGGCTGGGCTATGCACTATTCACATCGAAGCCCAACCAGACAGCACCACCTGTTCTTTTTTTTAAATATTTCTCTCTATTTTGTATTTTCTCTAGCTATCAAATGATTTTAGTTTCAACTCAAACTTTGTACATATGTACTTTGTAACATACCAGCGCTGCACAAAAAGTTCCAGGCCATTTTAAAATGTTTAAATATTTCTTTATTTCGAAAAGGCCAAAATATTTGCTAATGAACCACTTTATAAATCCTTAGGTATTAATTCGTGGTTCCAAAATTGTTGGGTTCAACCTGAAAATGATCAAGGGGATTTATGGAATATTGTGAACATTTTAGTTTTACTGTTTGAAGAAATAATTTATTTGACTTATTTTTTAGATTTGAGTTTGAATTGAATTTTGATCAAGTGCCAAACGGATTAGCAAAAAGGGTGATGACATGGCACCATTACGGGGATATTACTGTAGCTTGGACACTGGGGGTGTTACAAGAGGGTTGCTAGCAAAGAACTGCAGATTCGGTTCACTCCTTCAAAGGATCAAGTTGCTGATGGGTTTACAAAGGCATTACCAACAGGACCATTCGAAGAGTTTAAGCGTAATCTAAACTTGAGAAGTTCAGATTAAGGGAGGATATTAAACATGTTGTTATGAGGCACCTGGGCCGGACACCTTGTGTGTCACGTTGGAGTAGCTACGTAGATATTCTGTGTTGTATCTCCTTCTATCTCCTGTTAAAACCTTCTGTAATTATGTTATGCTCTCTGTTAATCACCGCTTCTGAATCTGAAGATGAAACGGTGCCAATTCCTTCTGAAATTTAGTCCCTGGTACGGAAGTTTCTTTGCAATTCCATCGTAGAAATATATCGCAGCTGTCTACTGTAAAGTTATGTGTTGATTTTTTAGACTATGAGAATCAAATTGGGGTTCAGTTTTTGGGCATTTCAGTTTACAGCATGAGACGCAAATTAACGCTTGGCTAGATAAGATAAAGTACTCCAATTTGATAGCATAATTCACCTAAAAAAAATTGATAGCCTAATTTGCTCCCCGCTCCCTGTTTGATCTCGCGATCACAAATTGTTTTTTTTTCACCTTGTCATCTGCACTGGGCTTTCCCCGGGATTTGGATGTCGTCGCAGGTACAAATGGCCAGCTCTTGACAAAAAAGGTTATCCCGTCGGCATGAGATACTCTATCCGGAGCTCAAACATTGCGCTGTGTCCAATTTGCGCTACTGCAGCTAACCGCGGTCAGAGTGGGATTGTGAATAGGGAAAGTAAAAGAGTGCAAAAGCGCGGCATGATGCCTCCGGATCCTTTTCCTGTCACGCGAGGTAAGGAGGACAATGATCAGTCGTGTTAGCTTCTCAAGGTAAGATCTCATTACCACCCTCGGTCAGTCTATGGACTCATCATTCGCAATCCACTGGACTGGAGCACGGCAAAATCCCTTTCGAACGCCCGAAAGGTTGCTAGTATATGTTCACGGTCAGTCCCTTGAACTGTCCCACGAGAACATGTTTTTAACGGAATTTTCTGTTTCTTAGTCGCGTGAGAACTTTTTTTTACAACATACTTCCTCACAAGTAATTCAGGACGGGGAGTACAATACATAACATAGGTAGTTTCTTTTTCGGAAATGTTAACGCCCACACGTGTGGGCGTTGACCATCTCGACCACACGCATCCATCACCGTCCAGTACTATATGCACGAATCTTGACACAATCTGGCTGATTTTCTGTGTCACGTAGGACAAGGCGTGTGTGTGGTGTGTGATATAGTTCGCCCACACATCCGTTTTACCATACGGAGGGGCCGGTGTGTGGGCGTTTAGCAGTTCACCCACACATCAGTTTTCAGTCACGCACAAAGGCTGGTGTGTGGGCATTTGCCATCTCGCCCACACGCTCGTCTCCTCTCCCACACGTAAGCTGCTAGTTGCCATGTGTTTTTGCAGCGCACATGGCAACTGCCTCTAGTGTGCTTTATAAGCAGGTGGCAACTCTCTTTTTTTATCCGAATTGCCATGTGTTGTTGCAGGGTACACGGCAACTGCCTAGTGTGTACGTAAGCAGATGGCAACTGTCTTTTACCGAGTTGCCATGTGTTTTTGCATGGTACATGGCAACTGCCCCAACGTGCACGTACATGGCAACTGCCCTAACGTGCACGTAAGCAGATGGCAACTCTTCCTTTTTACATGGCAACTGCCCTAGCATGCTTGTGAGCACATGACAACTCTCTTAACTGCCTAGTGTTAGTATGTGGCAACTTCTAAAGTTATGAAATCATGGCAACTATATTAGATCAGACCATACATGGCAACTGCAGTTGAGCAACCATGTCAACTGCAATTGTCCGACATGGCAACCGTAGTTCAGCGACATGGCAACTGCAGATAAACGAACATGGACGAGGGTCTGGACCATGGCAACTGCGGGCGCGCGGTGGACGTCACGCGTCGCATGCGGGACCAGAAGGGTACGAGGCCTGACATACGGGCGTGTGGGCGTTATCAACTTCGCCCCCACGCACGCGTGTGAAAAGGTTCAGGAGGAAAAAAAAGATGTGTGTGGGCATTAGTTGTTGTGCCCACATGTAGGTATGTGGGCTGGTTGCTGTCCATGCCACACGAGGCGTGTGGCACAACTACCCGATACACCACACGTGTGGCAGTTGTCGGGACCCTTCTTTTTTTGCTTTTGCTTCCCACCTCCATGCCACAGGCACGTGAGAAGTTGTTATTGCACGTCATATGAGGTGTTCTGCAAAAGAAAATGCGTGCACGGTTGCAAGTTTCTACACTTGAAACTGCACACAATGTTGAAGCACACGTCTTCTGTCAGGACAAACACCAACCTTTCCGTGTTGTCATTAACCAGGGAAATGGAATTGTGACATTGTGTGCATGGTATTCGGGACTATGAATTGTTGCAGTATAAGCCGTGTTTTAAACTGTTCATACGCAATTTACGGCTTTTGAGTTACTCCTTTGAGCTTTTGACTTTGGCTGTACTGTGACGAGACAAAGGAAGGCCCAGGGACGTGCCCGGCCTGTATGCTGCTGCTGTGCTAGGGCGGGCATAGGGGCCAACGGGCAGACAAGAACAGAGCGAAAGCGAAAAGTGGAAGCATCCTGACTGACACTGCCCTCACGGCTCATGACCACTCCACATCACTATCCCTCCCTCCCACTTCAAACACCACAGTCCGTCCTTCGGGTTCAAAAATCAAACGCACGGCGCTTCTCTTCCCCCAATGCAGATTGATGGAGCGGCAGGGATCATGGCTTTGGACCTTTGTTTCGCTGTGTGAGTGATGATTCCCTTTCCCGGTTTCCCCCCATTCCAATCTCATAGCTCAAGTAAAGAATCGTCGCCTCGCCTCGCCACAAGCCAAGGCCGGGGACAATGGCTCTGCGGTTCTTGGCGGTCCTGGGGTTCCTCTCCGCGGCGGCGGCGGCTGCGGTGCCGCGGCCTGAGCCGGAGGTGAAGCCGAGCGATACGGACGCGCTGGGCATGTTCCGGCACGCTGCCGACGCGCACGGCATCCTGGCCGGCAACTGGAGCACGCCCGACGCCTGCGCCGGCCGCTGGACCGGCGTGGGGTGCTCCTCCGACGGTCGCCGGGTCACCTCGCTCTCCCTCGGCTCGCTCGACCTGCGGGGCTCTCTCGACCCGCTCTCCCACCTCACCGAGCTCCGCGTGCTCGACCTCCGCGGGAACCGCCTCAACGGCACCCTCGACGGCCTCCTCCTCGGCGTCCCCAACCTCAAGCTCCTCTACCTCTCCCGCAACGACATCTCTGGCGCCGTCCCGGACGCCCTCGCGCGGCTCCCCCGCCTCGTCCGCCTTGACCTCGCCGACAACAGCCTGCGCGGGCCGATCCCGGCCGCCGCGCTCGCCAACCTTACCGACCTCCTCACGCTCAGGCTCCAGGACAACCTCCTCACCGGTCTGCTCCCGGACCTCGCCACCGCCCTGCCCCGCCTCGCGGACTTCAACGCCTCCAACAACCAGCTCTCCGGCAGGGTGCCCGACGCGGTGCGCGCCAAGTTCGGTCTCGCCTCGTTCGCCGGCAATGCCGGTCTTTGCGGGACGGTGCCGCCGCTGCCGTCCTGTTCTTTCATGCCGCGCGAGCCCGCCCCGACGTCGCCTTCCGCCCCTGCCTCGTCGTCGCAGTCCGTGGTGCCGTCCAACCCAGCCGCCTCCTCCTCCTCCTCGTCCGTTGCTTCGTCCTCACCGGCATTGGCCACACCAGAGGGAGCCTCTGGCAAGGGGGGCTTGAGCACAGGCGCGATTGCTGGGATTGCCGTCGGCAATGGCCTCTTCCTGTTCGCGCTGCTGTCGCTGCTGGTTGCATATTGCTGCTGTAGCACCGGCGGCGTCAGCGAGACAGCCAAGAAGAGGAAAAGAGGCGGCCGCGTTGGCCTGGAGGACGGAGACGGCGGGATGTTCGGCCACGGCAAGGGCATGCAGCCAGCTCGCCCGGGCAGCGCTGGCAGGTGCAGCGACGGCGGCGACAGCGACGGGGCACGCAGCAAATTGGTATTCTTCGGGGTCGACGGCGAAGGCGGTGGCAACGACGAAGCTGACGACGACGGGGCAAGCGACAGCAGCGCCGGACGGAGGGCAAGTGGTGGCTGGACAGCGCAACAGCAGGGGAGGAGGAGCAAGTTCGAGCTCGAGGAGCTGCTTCGCGCGTCGGCGGAGATGGTCGGTCGTGGTAGCCTCGGGACAGTGTACCGCGCGGCGCTGGGCGACGGCCGCATGGTGGCCGTGAAGCGGCTACGCGACGCCAACCCCTGCGCCCGCGACGAGTTCCACCGGTACATGGACCTCATCGGCCGCCTCCGCCACCCGAATCTCGTCCCCCTCAGGGCCTTCTACTACGCCAAGCAGGAGAAGCTCCTCATCTACGACTACCTCCCTAACGGCAACCTCCATGATCGCCTCCACGGTATCCTTGTTGAATGGCTAACATATTCTCGCTCCATTCCAACAGTGTCTGACACGATGTTCTTGCCATTGTCTGGTGAATGTGTGCAGGGCACCAGATGACAGGGGAGACGCCGTTGGACTGGACGTCGAGGGTGACGCTGCTGCTCGGCGCGGCGCGCGGGCTGGCCTGCATCCACCGGGAGTACCGCGACTCCACCATACCCCACGGCAACATCAAGTCCACCAATGTCCTGCTCGACAAGAACGGCGCCGCCTGCGTGACGGACTTCGGCCTAGCGCTGCTGCTCAGCCCGGCGCACGCCATTGCCCGCCTCGGCGGGTACATCGCGCCGGAGCAGTCGGGCGACCACAAGCGCCTCTCGCAGGAGGCAGACGTGTACAGCTTCGGCGTGCTCGTCCTAGAGGCGCTGACCGGCAAGGTGCCGGCGCAGCACCTGCAGCCGCTGCCGGACGCAGCCGGCAACAGCGCACAGAGGAAAGACAAGCAGGCGGCTGTGAGCCTCCCGGAGTGGGTGCGGTCGGTAGTGCGGGAGGAGTGGACAGCAGAGGTGTTCGACGCGGAGCTGCTCCGGTACAAGAACATCGAGGAGGAGATGGTGGCGCTGCTGCACATCGCGCTGGCGTGCGTGGCGCAGCTGCCGGGGCAGAGGCCCTCCATGGCCGACGTCGTGAGGATGATCGAGAGCGTTCCCGTGGACCAGTCGCCGCTCCCGGAGGAGGATGTATCAATGTCGCCCTCCATTGGCATCACCACGGACGATGGTCTCAGCTACTAGTTTTAGTTCAGTATCAGCTTTCCTCTTCCATAGCTAGTAGTAGCATTGAACTGAGGTTGCTTCGGTCAAGTACCTGTGCTTGGTGATGTTCTGGGTTGAAATGCATTTTCCTGGTTCCGTTCATGAAAATATTGAAATATTTATCGTCCTAATGCGTTGACACCCATGGTATTTCTGCATCTTAATATGTTTGGGTCAATTCAATAGCTCATTCTTCCAGCGTGATACTCCCCCGCCCGGTGAAGAGCGCATGTTTTGGTTAAAAATTTATTCATAAAAGAGTCTGCTTTTATTTTCTCAATGCATTTTAAAGTAGAAAAAATGAATTTCTCTCATCACACGGTAATCAACCAATAACATTCTATACATAGTCTTCTTAATTTCTACGTGCACTTAGCACATTGAAAGTTGGATAATTAAAAAGGAGAGAGATGATGACTTGCATCTTCGCAATGCATTTTCTACTACACTTCATAATTTGTCCTAAAATTTCTAAATGTTCACATTTCACCGGACGGAGGGACTATCATTACAATTAAGGATATCCCAAGATCCGGAAAACATGATCACAAGCAAAACTTGAGCTAGTCCTAAAGGCAAGATTAGGAATCAGATTTTACCGTTTATCATTCCACGGGTGCATATGAGTTTTGCACTGAATCGCATATTCCAGAGTCATAACGGTTATAACATAGAATATAAACTCTTCATTATAAACATGAAAAAATACAATATTATTAACTGTAGGGCATATTTTCAACATCTCGGTCAACCGTATGGCCATGGGGTGCTCCGGTAGCGAGCTGCTCCTCGGCTTCCATGAGTGGCACTTGGTCTGGACAGTCGGCGTGAAGGGTGAAGGGGTGACGATGCCGACCCGAGGAGGATCTTCGAGCTCTAACCACTCTTCCTACAAGTTTTTGTTGGTCTCGACAAAATATCCCTCCAAGTATTTGGCAGATAAGAAGGATGGCAAAGTGAACAAAGGTATATGTGATATACATGTTATTGATGTGTACCTTACTAATGCTCGTAGTAGCACCTGGGTATTTGATACTGGTTCTGTTGCTAATATTTGCAACTCGAAACAGGGACTACGGATTATGCAAAGATTAGCTAAGGACGAGGTGATGATGCGCGTGGGAAACGGTTCCAAAGTCGATGTGATCGTGGTCGGCACGCTACCTCTACATCTACCATCAGGATTAGTTTTAGACCTAAATAATTGTTATTTGGTGCCAGCGTTGAGCATGAACATTATATCTGGATCTTGTTTGATGCGAGATGGTTATTCATTTAAATCAGAGAATAATGGTTGTTCTATTTATATGAGTAATATCTTTTATGGTCATGCACCCTTGAAGAGTGGTCTATTTTTATTGAATCTCGATAGTAGTGATACACATATTCATAGTGTTGAAACCAAAAGATGCAGAGTTGATAACGATAGTGCAACTTATTTGTGGCACTGCCGTTTAGGTCATATCGGTGTAAAGCGCATGAAGAAACTCCATACTGATGGGCTTTTGGAATCACTTGATTATGAATCACTTGGTACTTGCGAACCGTGCCTCATGGGCAAGATGACTAAAACGCCGTTCTCCGGAACTATGGAGCGAGTGACTGATTTGTTGGAAATCATACATACTGATGTTTGTGGTCCAATGAATGTTGAGGCTCGTGGCGGATATCGTTATTTTCTCACCTTCACAGATGATTTGAGTAGATATGGGTATATCTACTTAATGAAACACAAGTCTGAAACATTTGAAAAGTTCAAAGAATTTCAGAGTGAAGTGGAAAATCATCATAACAAGAAAATAAAGTCTCTACGATTTGATCGTGGAGGAGAATATTTGAGTTACGAGTTTGGTCTACACTTGAAACAATGCGGAATAGTTTCACAACTCACGCCACCCGGAACACCACAACGAAATGGTGTGTCCGAACGTCGTAATCGTACTTTACTTGATATGGTGCGATCTATGATATCTCTTACTGATTTACCGCTATCGTTTTGGGGTTATGCTTTAGAGACGGTCGCATTCACGTTAAATAGGGCACCATCAAAATCCGTTGAGACGACGCCTTATGAACTGTGGTTTGGCAAGAAACCAAAGTTGTCGTTTCTTAAAGTTTGGGGCTGCGATGCTTATGTGAAGAAACTTCAACCAGATAAGCTCGAACCCAAATCGGAGAAATGTGTCTTCATAGGATTCCCAAAAGAGACTATTGGGTACACCTTCTATCACAGATCTGAAGGCAAGATTTTCGTTGCTAAAATCGGATCCTTTCTAGAGAAGGAGTTTCTCTCGAAAGAAGTGAGTGGGAGGAAAGTAGAACTTGATGAGATAACTGTATCTACTCCCTTATTGGAAAGTAGTTCATCACAAGAACCGGTTCCTGTGACATTGTGACGCTCCCGATTCAATCGTACACTAATCATGCACGCAAATGTGTACGATCAAGATCAGGGACTCACGGGAAGATATCACAACACAACTCTAAAACATAAATAAGTCATACAAGCATCATAATACAAGCCAGGGGCCTCGAGGGCTCGAATACAAGTGCTCGATCATAGACGAGTCAGCGGAAGCAACAATATCTGAGTACAGACATAAGTTGAACAAGTTTGCCTTAAGAAGGCTAGCACAAACTGGGATACAGATCGAAAGAGGCGCAGGCCTCCTGCCTGGAATCCTCCTAACTACTCCTGGTCGTCGTCAGCGGCCTGCACGTAGTAGTAGGCACCTCCAGTGTAGTAGTCGTCGTCGATGGTGGCGTCTGGCTCCTGGGCTCCAGCATCTGGTTGCGCCAACCAGGTAGAAGGGAAAGGGGGAAAAGAGGGGAGAAAGCAACCGTGAGTACTCATCCAAAGTACTCGCAAGCAAGGAACTACACTACATATGCATGGGTATATGTGTAAGGAGGCCATATCAGTGGACTGAACTGCAGAATGCCACAATAAGAGGGGGATAGCTAGTCCTATCGAAGACTACGCTTCTGGAAGCCTTCGTCTTGCATCATGTAGAAGAGAGTAGATTGAAGTCCTCCAAGTAGCATCTCCAAGTAGCATCTCCAGTAGCATCGCATAGCATAATCCTACCCGGCGATCCTCTCCTCGTCGCCCTGTTAGAGAGTGATCACCGGGTTGTATCTGGCACTTGGAAGGGTGTGTTTTATTAAGTATCCGCTTCTAGTTGTCATAAGGTCAAGGTACAACTCCAGGTCGTCCTTTTACCGAGGGACACGGCTATTCGAATAGATAAACTTCCCTACAGGGGTGCACCACATAACCCAACACGCTCGATCCCATTTGGCCGGACACAGTTTCTTGGGTCATGCCCAGCCTCGGAAGATCAACATGTCGCAGCCCCACCTAGGCACAACAGAGAGGTCAGCCCGTCGGTCTAAATCCTATGCACGCAGGGGTCTGGGCCCATCGCCCATTGCACACCTGCACGTTGCGAGGGCGGCCGGAAGCAGATCTAGCCCCCTTAATACAAGAGCAGGATTACGTTCCAATCCGGCGCGCGCCGCTCCGTCGCTGACGTCAAGAAGGCTTCTGCTGATACCACGACGTCGGGATACCCATAACTACTCCCGCGTAGATGGTTAGTGCGTATAGACCAAATGGCCAGACTCAGATCAAATACCAAGATCTCGTTAAGCGTGTTATTATGAAGCAAACGCGGACGCCGACCAGGGCCAGGCCCACCTCTCGCCTAGGTGGTCTCAACCTGCCCTGTCGCTCCGCCACAAAGATCCACACAGAGGGCCGTCGGGACAAAGGTCCTTTCAGCCCCAATCCGTGAATCACTCGCGGGTACTCTTCGAGCGGACCCGACTTTAGTCACCATCTGTATAGTATGTATGTATGTATAGTATATACCCGTGATCACCTCCCAAGTGATCACGGCCCGATAGTATAGCAAGGCAGACTGACAAGAATGTAGGGCCAATGATGATAAACTAGCATCCTATACTAAGCATTTAGGATTGCAGGTAAGGTATCAATAGATGTAGCAACAATGTCAGGCTATGCATTAGAATAAGAGTAACCGAACAGTAACATGCTACACTACTCTAATGCAAGCAGTATAGTGAAGAATAGGCGATATCTGGTGATCAAGGGGGGGGGCTTGCCTGGTTGCTCAGTCAAGAAGGAGGGGTCGTCGGTGACGTAGTCGTCCATAGGGGCATCAGCATCGTCACGGGGTCTACCGGAGAGAAGAGAGGGAGAAATAGTAAATACATAGCAAGCAAGTGCATAACGGGACAACAAGCAGAGCTAGACATCTTCTAACGCGGTATGAGGGGATACCGGTGAAGGGGGGAAACATCCGGGAAAGTGTCCCCGGTGTTCCGTGTTTTCGGACAGATGAACCGGAGGTGAAATGTTGCAGGTTCACTATGTTAGGGACGCGAGGCGGATGAACGGGCTGTGTATCCGGATCCGTCTGGTCGTTCTGAGCAACTTTTATGTACAAAGTTTTATCATCCGTGCTACGGTCTATTTTATATTAATTTTAAAAGATTTAAATCATTTTAGGATTAACAGAATTAATTAAATCAAAAAGGCATTTATGACGTCATCATGACATCAGCATGATGCGAGCGGTCAAAGTTGACCATTGACCAGTCAACTAATGGGTGGGTCCCGCATGTCATAGACTGTTATCCAAATTGACAGTAGTTAGATCTATTAGCAGGTTAATTAGGTTTAATTAACTAGATTAATTAAGTTAATTAATTCTTTAATTAATTAATTAATTAATATTTTTATTATTGTTATTTTTTATTCCTTTTCTTTTTTTATAAAAACGTTCTGGGCGTGGGGCCCCCTGTCATAGGCTCACAAGGGCCAAAAGCGGGTGTGGGCTAACGGGTTAACGAGCGCAGCCCAGATGGGTGGACCCGGCAGGGGCCGGATCTGGGAAGCGGTGACCACGGCGAGGTCATGGCCGGAGCGGGGCGCGCCGGCCGTGGCCTGTGGAGAGGCAACCGCGGGGAGGAGCGCTCGGGGCCGGCGCTGTCGGGGAGCAGGGGGACGGAGGCGAGGGCGCCGTCGACGGGGCGAGCGAGGAGCGGTGGTGCTCGCGCGGGGACAGAGGGGAGAGGGAACCGGCGCGGGAGTGAGGCAACGGTGCGGGGCGAGGCCACGGTGAGCGCGGGCGGGGCGCGTCTTGAGGCCGGACGGGGCAGGCGCGGGCGGAGGCGTCGAGGGCTCGGGGCGGCCGGCGTGGTACGGCGCCGTGAGGCCAGGCGGGGACGGGCCGGGCGAGGGAGAGAGAGGAGGGGCGCGGGGGTGCTCACTGCGGGGAGTAGGGTCCGGGCAGCGGGCTCGATGGAGTTCGGGGAAGTCCGACGAGGGAGATCCGGCGAGGTCGACGAGGCGACGGCGATGTAGCTCCGGGCGGGGTTGACGAGCAGCGACGGCGGCGCGACGTCGGGGCTTGGGGCGCCGCGGGAAGAGACGGAAGGCGGGCCGGCGTGGTGGCTCCGGCGACGGGAGGCCTGCGGGCGGCGGCACGGCGTCGATGGGGGTTCGGGCGACGGGGTGGCGGGATCGAGGCCAATCCCGATCCAGATCGGGGGGGGAAGAGGAGAGGTGGATCGGGGGGGGGGAATGGACCGGTTAGGGTTAGGTTACGGGGGTGGGGTGGTTATAGGCCAGGGGGAAATTGGGCCGGTTAGCTGGGTCGTGGCCCAGTGGGGGGGAAGTTCTTCCTTTTTTTATATTTTGTTTTCTGTTTTGCATTTTCTTTTATTATTTCTCTTTTCTGTTTTAATTCATTTTAAAATATTCAGGCACTTTCAAAAAAATATGCTTTCTTTATTATAATTACCCTTGTAATATTCGGCAACCACCGAACATTTTTGTTTCAACTTTGAAAACGTTTGTTGTTTGACATATTTAGAATTTAAATTTTGAAACGGTTTCGAATCATTGCGAGGTTAGCAACAGTAACCGAGGTGATGTGGAATGATTAGCGTGGGATTACTGTAGCATGATTATCCGGGCGTCACAATTCTCCTCCACTACAAGAAATCTCGTCCCGAGATTTAAGAGGGGAGTAAGGGGGAAAGTTTTGGTTACGAAATTCTAGCGAGTGTTCCCAGTCTTGGTTGCTCTCCTCAAAGAGGTCGATCCATTATGTTGATGTCTTCGTTTCTCTGCTTCAAGCCACCATGACCAAGTTGTCATCCTTTCTTCGGGATCTCCGTCGTCCTACGAACGCGACCAAGGGGAAAAAAACTTCGGAAGAACGCATCTCCACAAAGCTGGGAATCTGACGGTGAACTCAATGGGAAATACACAAGGTACCCCACGAGTTGTATTTCAGTGAATTCGTTGAGTGCAATATACGCTGGTACCAAAGTTTCAAATGGGTAGGCAATCATTCGATGACTAGACAGAAGCTAGAATGGGGGTTTGAACAACGAGAATAACATGGTGTTTGATCCCAGGATGAATAATGGTATAGTATTTAGCTCGTGAATCTCACATGAAGCCAGGTGCAAAGGATACATTAGAATCCGGGTTGTGAAGAAGAGTCAGGTTTCGATCCAGTGGATCTGTGGGTTATGGGCCCACCATGTGGGTTGAAAGTAGGAAAGGTGGTGACATCTTGCATAGCCGCGACAGGGAGGCATGTCAGTGGATAGCTTGTCAGCTATGTCGGCAACAATGTCGGTACCAAGGACGAGGAACAAAGAGAAACCATTTTCCCGCTCGTTGAACGAGGCGAACCAATTGGCAAAGTTCTCACCCATCGGTGGTTACCGGAATGTCATCAACAATAGTAACAGGGTCTTACAGACAGAGTGGTACAATAAGGTGCTTACCTAAGCAGGAGAATATTACTGCTTAGGTCATGTAGATCACAAGAAAGGTTAAACCAAACAATGGAAAGGAAAATATGATTATCAGATTAAACAGAACAATGGAGAGGAAAATGTGTTAAAACACATATTTCAGGGGTATTTCCTTCCCAAGGTCAAACAGAGCATGATATCCATGACAGGATAGAAAGTAGAAAACCATTTATGTAAGGGGAGAGGAATTTCATGATATTACCCATACAGCGGTGTTTGGATAATTGAGCAGGAAACATTTAGCATTGGGCTTCAAATGTTCTTGTTGAAAATCGGAGTACCACAGACATGCTTCGAGATAGTATTGACATGGTCTTCAAGCAAAGGTCAGACTTTGGATACAGGAAGGATCCATCAGGAACAACTTGTAGAATAAGTCTTACAATTTCCTCGTGGAAGAATGGATAACCTTGCTAATAAGGAAACTATAACAGCAGTTCATCCGGCCAAGTGTGCTGGGCATGCCATCACCTTACCGGGTCATAAAAGACCAGTGTTATAACTCTTGGAAAAATGTTCCAACCATCATATCTGACCGAGATTCAGATCCGATCAGTGTTAGGATACCTCAAACTCACGATGCTTGAGGAGAAAAGGTGCGATACAAATTGACGAGATGACATCGAAGATTCTCGGGAGATGAACCATGGAAGCCAGTTCCGAAACAAGAGTTCATCGGTAAACCAACGAGAGGATGAGGAGGTGGCTGATGGAATCAGCGACAATTCATCGAGATTAACAAAAGATGGATTTCCGCATTTATGTGAACAAGGAGATAACATTTGTTAGATCAAATGGTATCATGATGTATGCTCGAGGAAAACATACACAATTAAACATTGGTTGAAAGGTGCACCCGAAATATGGGCTGGGTTGCACAACCAACGTCGGAATGGTGATTCAATAATCAAATGTTTAAAAATGAACAACCAACCATTAACTTCAAAGCAATAGGGTTGCTAGAAGAGCAGAATCCAAATTGCAACGTTCATCTGTTGGTATCCTGGTTAGAACCAACACGGGGACCAAGAAAGAATGGTGATGGCGAGAAGCATCGCTGCAACAAGAATTTCTTAAGAGGTGGTGAAATTCTCACGACCTTCTAAAAAAAGGTGGTAATTTTCCAAGGTAAAGAAGAACAATGCTGGGTAGCAAGGATCTCAAGGTACAACACAAAACACGAACAAGTTTGTGTTGGAGGGGAGGCATTAAAGTGGTCGATGACAACACAATTCATCGAAGGCAAGGATGGTATTTCTCATCATGAATTCAATAGATATCCAGGAAGGAGTCAAGATGTTGATGATGATCACGACAAATTTTGTCGAGAGGCTCCACGAAGATGTAATCCATCGGCGATGACATCAAGTTAAAGGAATTATGAAGCAAAAGGTTATTGGAACCATGGGTACGACACAAACTTAAAATCAAGCTTGTTGTTCAAGGTGAAATGATATGATGAGGAAAATCGACGTAAGCTTAGCTCATCGTCGAAAATTGTGCTCCGGGAAGAAAGGACCAGGTAGCATAGTTAAAATTTAGCACAAAATGATATAGCCGATCAGGCTAGGAATGACGTGATGGAGTATTAAACTTCTCATCCACAATGTACTAGGAGTACTGAATCACAGGGGCGATTCGATTCGCTAATCGGTGTTCTCGGTTGACGACAACCAAGAACCCGTGGAGTGACTAAGACGGGGAAAGGCACTACTTCATCAGAAATGCATAAGATGTAGGGCAATCGGTTGATATCCTCGAGATACTAGGGGGTTAGTACTCGAAGGTAGATCAAGATAGAGGTTGGATGGGTGTATTGATCTGTAGAGGACAAGTGGTTTAACTTGTCCGAGAAATGGAATCAAGTAGAAAATATGGTCGGATCCATGATTGCAAAGGATCAATTCACAGATTCCAAATGATACTATAACAAGGAAATAGTTATTATTACAAGAAGCTTCCATGATAGGATCTACATCGTGTCCATGGGCATGAACACAAAGTTCAAGGTCGACTCCCACTTCTCCAATGTATAACCTTCCATTCACGTCTCGCTTTGATAAAGGCATTAGTGTTGAAAGTTTTACCTGGTGAAATACCAGATGAGTATGACTCGTGAAAACTTCCGAGTTCACACATATAAAGGAAGGCATAGGTTCCACCCGTCAGGGTATCGTGGAAAAATATACCACAAGCTTCAATAGTAAGTACCACCAGCTCGAAAGCAGAGCATGGTTGGCCAAGCAGATGATACAATTTACCAAAGGCACTATGTATCAGGGGAAGAACTCACCAGGTGATTGAATATGAAGGACACTGTCGGATAACAATCCAACAATGGATCGGGTGATCCACAACGTAGCTGATGTGAGTATTGGTACTCCATCAGAGAAAGAAAAAATGCACGAGCATCATATTATAGAACATCGGAATAATTCGATGCTTAGATAACAAAGGAATTACGATTTCCAAAACAAAGGATCAGAAGCAGTCGCTCTGATCAAGGATGGATAAGTTGGACAGACCAGAGGCACAATTGGCGACAAATAGTTTGGTCGAGAACCAGCTCATGTTCAAAAATGATGTCTGAGTCGGAAAGATAATTTAGAAGGGTTGATAGATGATTGTGTGCATTCGCACACATATTGAATCAATAGGATCAAAATGACGGTGTCAAAAGATACTAGTGAATATTGCCAGATATATGGGAAGCATCCATAATGCTAGTAGACAAGTATTTGCAGAGCAATAAAGCTGCTAAGGATTTTCGCAGGATTGAATATTATTTCAAAGACTTTTGTGAAACACCTGAACAACTGGGATGAGCGGATACTTGAAAGGTGCGAGAAATTTATTCTTAGGGGTATTCAGGTGACAAAGAACAGCAAGGCGATAAGCTCAAAGGATTATCGAAACAACGACGAGTGTTTCGAGGTATCTGGTAATAACAAGACCAACTGGGGATGAATGTAATAATAACAACTGCAAGTAGTTATCCATAAGGGTTGACGGTGGAAGGGGAATTGCAAATGCGATGAACATAAGTTCTCGGGTTAACAGCGGAGAGTATCTTCAGGGTCTTCACGTGCCGCAGACGACCATCATTAATAAGGGGCTCTCCGGGTGAAAGCGATAACGAGATCCTAATGTTAGATTTAGCAAAAATTATTTAACCCGAATAGAAGAGAGATCAGAGTCCCAGAGTATAGGTCGAGGAATAAAAGATCCTAGTACCACCCGATGGCGACGTGGGCCCGTAAGGCACACAGCCAAGTTAGTAAAAGTTTTGTAATGTCTAGACTCAACTTCGGCCAAGGAGTGTGGAAGGGGGATTCCTACAGGCAGTCGGCTCTGATACCAACTTGTGACGCCCCCGATTCAATCGTACACTAATCATGCACGCAAATGTGTACGATCAAGATCAGGGACTCATGGGAAGATATCACAACACAACTCTACAAATAAAATAAGTCATACAAGCATCATAATACAAGCCAGGGGCCTCGAGGGCTCGAATACAAGTGCTCGATCATAGACGAGTCAGCGGAAGCAACAATATCTGAGTACAGACATAAGTTAAACAAGTTTGCCTTAAGAAGGCTAGCACAAACTAGGGATACAGATCGAAAGAGGCGCAGGCCTCCTGCCTGGGATCCTCCTAACTACTCCTGGTCATCGTCAGCCGCCTGCACGTAGTAGTAGGCACCTCCAGTGTAGTAGTCGTCGTCGACGTGGCGTCTGCCTCCTGGGCTCCAGCATCTGGTTGCGACAACCAGGTAGAAGGGAAAGGGGGAAAGGGGGGGAGAAAGCAACCGTGAGTACTCATCCAAAGTACTCGCAAGCAAGGAACTACACTACATATGCATGGGTATATGTGTAAGGAGGCCATATCAGTGGACTGAACTGCAGAATGCCAGAATAAGAGGGGGATAGCTAATCCTATCGAAGACTACGCTTCTGGCAGCCTTCGTCTTGTAGCATGTAGAAGAGAGTAGATTGAAGTCCTCCAAGTAGCATCTCCAAGTAGCATCTCCAAGTAGCATCTCCAAGTAGTATCTCAAGTAGCATCGCATAGCATAATCCAACCCGGCGATCCTCTCCTCGTCGCCCTGTTAGAGAGCGATCACCGGGTTGTATCTGGGAACTTGGAAGGGTGTGTTTTATTAAGTATCCGGTTCTAGTTGTCATAAGGTCAAGGTACAACTCCAAGTCGTCCTGTTACCGAAGATCACGGCTATTCGAATAGATTAACTTCCCTGCAGGGGTGCACCACATAACCCAACACGCTCGATCCCATTTGGCCGGACACACTTTCCTGGGTCATGCCCGGCCTCGGAAGATCAACACGTCGCAGCCCCACCTAGGCACAACAGAGAGGCCAGCACGCCGGTCTAAACCTAAGCGCGCAGGGGTCTGGGCCCATCGCCCTGAGCACACCTGCACGTTGCGTAGGCGGCCGGAAGCAGACCTAGCCCTCATACAAGGCAGTGCGTTACCAGTCCAACCCGGCGCGCGCCGCTCCGTCGCTGACGTCAGAAGTGCTTCGGCTGATACCACGACGTCGGGATACCCATAACTACTCCCGCGTAGATGGTTAGTGCGTATAGGCTCGTAGCCAGACTCAGATCAAATACCAAGATCTCGTTAAGCGTGTTAAGTATCCGCGAACACCGAACAAGGGCCAGGCCCACCTGTCTCCTAGGTGGTCTCAACCTGCCCTGTCGCTCCGCCACAAAGTAACAGTCGGGGCCGTCGGGAACCAGGCCCACCACTACCGGATGGAGCCACCTGCCTTTCAGCCCCCTCGTCAGAATCACTTGCGGGTACTCAATGAGCTGACCCGACTTTAGTCACCATCTGTATAGTATGTATGTATGTATAGTATATACCCGTGATCACCTCCCAAGTGATCACGGCCTGATAGTATAGCAAGGCAGACTGACCAGAATGTAGGGCCAATGATGATAAACTAGCATCCTATACTAAGCATTTAGGATTGCGGGTAAGGTATCAATGATGTAGCAACAATGACAGGCTATGCATCAGAATAGGAGTAACCGAACAGTAACATGCTACACTACTCTAATGCAAGCAGTATAGAGAAGAATAGGCGATATCTGGTGATCAAGGGGGGGCTTGCCTGGTTGCTCTGGCAAGAGATAGGGGTCCTCAACTCCGTAGTCGAACTGGGCAGCAGCAGCGTCGGTCTCGTAGTCTACCGGAGAGAAGAGGGGGAAGAAACAATGAATACCAAGTAAACAGATGCATATCGATGCATGACATGTCAAGTAACGATGCTAGGGTGTGCCCAATCGCGGTAGTAGGTGATACAGACGAAGGGGGAAAAACATCCGGGAAAGTATTCCCGGTGTTCCGTGTTTTCGGACAGATGAACCGGAGGTGAAATGTTGCAGGTTCACTATGTTAGGGACGCGTGGCGGATGAACGGGCTGTGTATCCGGATCCGTCTCGTCGTTCTGAGCAACTTTTATGTACAAAGTTTTATCATCCGTGCTACGGTCTATTTTATATTAATTTTAAAAGATTTAAATCATTTTAGGATTAACAGAATTAATTAAATCAAAAAGGCATTTATGACGTCATCATGACATCAGCATGATGCGAGCGGTCAACAGGGGCGTTGACTGGTCAAACTGACGTGTGGGTCCAGCGGGGCCCACCTGTCATACCCTGTTTAGGCTAATCAGTTTTAGCTAAACTAATCAGAGTTTAATTAGACTAATTAGTTAATTTGATTAATCTAATTATGATTAATTAATTAATTAATTAATTAATTAATTAATTAATTATTTTATTATTATTAATTTTAATTCCTCTTTTTTTTAATAAAACGTTCTGGGGTGGGCCCCCATGTCATTGGCACCAGTGGCCAGAGTGGTTTCGGTGTTAGCGGGCGCTGGGCACCCGCCCGAACTGGCGCAGCGGGCGCTCGTCCGCGGCCAACGGGGAAGGGGGCACGGCGAGCCGGGCGCAGGCTCGCCGGCGGCGGCGACGGCACACAGGGCGGAGCGGGGAAACAGGGGCGCCATGGGCCGGGCGCCGTGTGCAGAGGAGGCGGGGCACAGGCGGGTGAGGCCGGCAGGTAGCGGTGGTGGCCGGCCGCGGGCGTCGGCGACCAAAGCCACGCGTAGGCCGGCGTGGAGAGGCGAGGCCAAGGCGAGGGGAGACGAAGCGGGACGCGGGCCACGGCGAGGAGGACGGCCGGGGCGCGCGAGGCCATGGCGCAGTCGGCACGGAGGGGGGGGAGCAGGGAGGAGGGCGCTCGTGCGGCGGTTGACTAGGCGAGACGCGTTGGGACGGGGCGATGGCGCGCGGCGACTGGGTGCGGACATCGCCGGCGACAGAGGGGAAAGGGAGGAGAGGAGCTCACGGGGAGGGACGCGTAGGGTCTCGGGAGCGAGCTCGGGGGAGGTTGGGGAGGCCGTCGGGGACGAGCGGGCGACGGGGAGCAGGCCGGCAGGGTAGGAGCTCCGGGCGGCGGCGGCGGTGGGGGTTCGGGCGACGGGGTGGCGGGATCGAGGCCAATCCCGATCCAGATCGGGGGAGGGGGGGAATGGACCGGTTAGGTTAGGTTACGGGGGTGGGGTGGTTATAGGCCAGGGGGAAATTGGGCCGGTTAGCTGGGTCGTGGCCCAGTGGGGGGGAAGTTCTTCCTTTTTTTTATATTTTGTTTTCTGTTTTGCATTTTCTTTTATTATTTCTCTTTTCTGTTTTAATTCATTTTAAAATATTCAGGCACCTTCAAAAAAATATGCTTTCTTTATCATAATTACCCTTGTAATATTCGGCAACCACCGAACATTTTTGTTTCAACTTTGAAAACGTTTGTTGTTTGACATATTTAGAATTTAAATTTTGAAACGGTTTCGAATCATTGCGAGGTTAGCAACAGTAACCGAGGTGATGTGGAATGATTAGCGTGGGATTACTGTAGCATGATTATCCGGGCGTCACAATTTCCCCGTGGTGGAGGCGATAGCGGTGGTACGTCGCACGGAACGACAAGTACTACCTGCAAGCCCTCACTGCAAAGCAGAGAGAAGAGCTGCAGCGTAGGAACGATCAAGCTCTCCAGACCCCCATCGTTGGGGAGACCGCTGAGGCTCATGCTTTGGAGGCTGCGCGCGTAGCCACTCTGGCTGAACGTGCGCACCTGGAGAATCTTCAGAAGTCACTCGACAACCGCGCCCGCAAGCAACTCCCATGTTCCAAATGCCGCAATGGCAATTGTTCCCGACTGGGTCTCAGGGTGAGTGTCAGGTATACCGCACTCTGATCCCGAATGTTGCAGCGGCTGTGCATATTGCAGATTCGATCCAGCCGTCCCTTTTCGAGGCTGGCAGAGGCCTACAGCAGATTCGGGCACTGCTCAGGGCGGCCGAAGAGCAGAATTTGGTTGTTTCCCAGCCGCACAATAGGATTCACAGCAGGTCTGTCATGGCGGACAGAGTTTAGTCGGTGCACGACCCAAGATCGCCTCCGGGGCGTGAAGATCGTGGTTATCGCCAGGACGAGTACATGGGTCGAGGCCACAGGGAGTTTGACCCTCGATACCACCGTGATGACAGCCGTCGAGTGCCCACGCCCCCTCCGAGGGGTGGTTCGTACGCGCCCCAACGGTATGATGACAAGCGCCCGTACGGTGTCGAGCAGAGGATTCCAATCGACCCCCGAGAGCCTGAGTTTGATGCAAGGTCGGTCCTCGTATAGGGCCTGGTTGACAGAGGCAGGGCTAACAAAGAAGGTATGGACAAAGATCACCCGAGTGGGAACAGAGGTTCGTCTCTGGGCTCGAGTGTTTCAGCAGAGCCATTCGAGCTGCTGAGATTCCTCCCACCTTCAGGTTGACTGCAGGAGTGAGCAAGTTTCCTGGCGAGTCAAAGCCAGACAGATGGTTAGAGGATTATTGAGTAGTTGTGCAGATTGGTGGAGGCAATGACGAAGTGGCCATGAAGCACCCGCCCTTGATGCTTGAGGGCTCGGCCAGGGCGTGGTTGAACCAGTTGGCTCCTGCCAGCATATTTTGTTTGGAAGATCTGGCCTGAGTGTTTATCAAAATGTCTGAAAGCACTTGCCAGCGACCTACTGGTCTGACTGAGTTGCAACATTGTGTTCAGAAGTCGCATGAAACTTTGAGAGACTACATCTAGCGTTGGACCACACTTCACCATGTGGTGAAGAATGTTTCAGAGCACCAAGCAGTTTGCGCCTTCAAGGAAGGCGTCAGGTACAGAGAGCTCATTCTGAAGTTCGGCCGCTCCGGGGCCATGACTCTGAACCGAATGATGGAGATAGCTACTCGGTACGCAAATGATGAAGAATAGGACCGGCTTCGTAGTGGCAAAGGGAAGGCTACAGATCCTGATACCAACGGCGGAAATCCTAGTCGGAAGCAAAAGTGCAGAGCTGAAGCCGCTTGTCAAAGGGAAGCATCAGTAGTGACAACCCAAGGCAAGTTCAAAGGAAATCCCAAGGGGTCATGGATACCCAAAAAGATGAAAGATCGGTCGGGCCAGGACGTCCTGGACCTTCCGTGTGCCATCCACACGAAGAAGGATGAGGAGGGTAACCTGATTTTACCCAAACATACCATTCGACAATGCATATTCTTTATCCAGCAGTTTCGTGAGGGCCGGCAGAGTGAGAAAGGCTCTTACAAGGATGAGGATGAAGAAAAAGCAGAAGATTACCCGAACGTTAATGCTACTTTGGTGATTTTTGTTGATGTTGAGAGCAAAAGTTGACTGAATGTCATCAACCGAGAGGTGAACATGGTTGCTCCGGCAACTACAACGTACCTCAAGTGGTCAAAGACTCCTATCACCTTCGACCAGTCTGATCACCCAGCTCACGTTGCTACCCCCGGGCGGCAGGCTTTGGTGGTCGACCCAGTCATCAGACGGACTCGGTTGCGTAAAGTTCTCATGGATGGTGGCAGTGGTTTGAACATTCTGTATGCTGAGACCCTCTAGGGGATGGGCATTCCGATGTCCCGGCTCAGTGAAAGCAACATGCAGTTCCACGGAGTCATCCCAGCGAAGAAGGCAAAATCACTCAGGCAGATTGCTTTGGATGTGGTTTTTGGTGATTTAAAGATTTTCGCAAGGAAAATTTGATGTTTGAAGTGGTAGATTTTCATAGTGCCTATCATGCTATTCTGGGCAGACCGGCATATGCTCGTTTCATGGCCCGCCCATGTTACATGTACCTTAAGCTGAAGATGCCCGGACCTAAAGGCATGATTACCGTCACTAGAAATAGGCAGGGAGCAAAGGAATGCCTCCAGAAGGGATCCGATATTGCTGATGAGCAGATGGCAGTGGTAGAACTGGAAGAGTATAAGAAAAATGCCGATCCAAGTGATTTACTCCGTTCCAAGAAGCCTGCTTCTGAATCTGCATTTCAGTCGGCTGGCGAAAGAAAATCAGTTCACATACACCCGGAGGATCCCACAGATGCTCTGACCCACATCTCAACGACACTCGGCGGCAAATAGGAAGCCGTGCTCATCCAGTTCCTCCCTGAGAACTGGGACATATTCGCATGGAAACCATCAAACATGCCAGGTGTACCCAGGGGGTTGGCTAAGCACCGTTTGCGTGTCGACTCCAAGGACAAACCTATCAAAGAGCATCTCCATCATTCCGCCGTAGAAAAGAGGAAGGCGATTGGCGAGGAAGTGGCTCGGCTCTTAGAAGCTGAGTTCATACGTGAGATATACCACTCCGAGTGGCTCGCCAATGTCGTCATGGTCCCCAAGAAGGATAATTCACTCTGCATGTGTATTGGCTTCAAGCATATCAATCGGGCTTGCCCGAAAGATCATTTTCCGCTCCCCCGCATCAATCGGATAGTCGACTTGACTGCGGGGTGTGAGCTTTTGTCTTTTCTGGATGCGTATTCCGGATACCATCAGATCCGACTGTATGGGCCAGATGAAATAAAAACGGCCTTCATCACACTGTTCGGGTGTTTTTGCTATGTCACTATGCCATTCGGCCTCAAAAACGCTGGCGCCACATTCATGCGCATGATCCAGAAGTGCCTGCTCACTCAGATCTGTAGGAATGTGGAGGCTTATGTGGATGCTATTGTGGTCAAGTCACGTAAAGGTTCCAACCTGCTGACTGATCTCGCTGAAACCTTTGCCAATTTGAGAAGATATGACATTAAGCTGAATCCGTCCAAGTGCACATTCGGAGTACCCAGAGGCAAGTTACTCGGTTTCCTCATTTCCGAATGAGGGATAGATGCCAATCCCAAGAATATCAGTGTAATTCTACGAATGAAACGCCCTATGCGTGTGCATGACATTCAGAAGCTCACAGGTTGTCTCGCTGCACTGAGTCGGTTCATTTCTCATCTCGGTGAAAAGGCACTGCCTCTTTACCGACTAATGAAAAAGTTCGATAAGTTCGAGTGGACTCCCGAAGCTGAAGCAGCGTTTGGGGAGCTCAAAGCCCTACTTTCCACCTAGCCGGTGCTTGCTGCTCCGAACAACAAAGAGCCTCTACTCCTATACATTGCAGCTACTGGTCAGGTTGTGAGCACAGTGCTTATAGTTGAACGAGAAGAAGAAGACATGGCTTACAAAGTTCAACTACCAGTGTATTATATCTCTAAAGTTCTGACCTGCCCAAGCAGAGGTATTCGCATTATCAGAAGCTTGTTTACGGAATTTACTTGACTGCGAAGAAAGTTGCACATTATTTCCAAGACCATTCAGTTTTAGTCGTTAGTGATGCTCCGTTATTTGAAATCATGAACAATCGAGATGCAACTGGTCGAGTGGCTAAGTGGGCAATTGAACTTCTCCCTCTGGATATCAAGTTTGAAGTGAAGAAGGCGATCAAATCTCAAGTGCTCGCAGATTTCTTGGCTGAGTGGATTGAACAGCAACAGCCGACTCAAGTTCACTCGGAGCACTGGACTATGTTCTTCGATGGGTCTAAAATGTTGAATGGCTCCAATGCCGGAGTGGTCCTAGTGTCTCCAAGAGGTGATAAACTCAGTTATGTCCTCCAGATTCACTTTGATTCCTCCAATAATGAAGCTGAGTATGAAACACTCCTCTGCGGGTTGCGTATGGCTATCTCACGCGGCGTCTGCCGCCTGATGGTCTACGGTGACTCGGATTTGGTGGTCAATCAGGTGATGAAGGAGTGGGATGTCAGGAACCCTGCCATGACTGGATACTGCAATGTAGCGAGGAAGTTAGAGAAAAAGTTTGAGGGATTGGAGCTTCACCACATTACCTGAATCAAGAATCAAGAAGCTGATGATCTGGCAAAAATCGGTTCCACTCGGAAGCCTATCCCCAGCAATGTGTTTCTTGAGCATCTCCATTCCCCATCAGTGCAAGAGGATCCTTTCACTGAGGAACCTCCCCAAGCGATAAGTCCAACTGATCTGACTGAGATCAAGGTCCCAGCAGTCATTGACCTGGTTATGGAGATCCTAGTAATCACCCCCGACTGGACAGTGCCGTACATAGCATATCTTCTCAGGCAGGAACTTCCAGAAGATGAAGTTGAAGCACGACAGATTGTCCACAGATCCAAAGCTTTCAGAGTGATAAATGGACAACTCTATAGTGAAGGAAATATGCCCTAGAGGCAATAATAAAGTTGTTATTTATATTCCCTTATATCATGATAAATGTTTATTATTCATGCTAGAATTGTATTAAGCGGAAACTTAGTACATGTGTGAATACATAGACAAAACAGAGTGTCCCTAGTATGCCTCTACTTGACTAGCTCGTTAATCAAAGATGGTTATGTTTCCTGACCATAGACATGTGTTGTCATTTGATAAACGGGGTCACATCATTAGAGAATGATGTGATGGACAAGACCCATCCGTTAGCTTAGCATAATGATCATTTAGTTTTATTGCTATTTCTTTCATCATGACTTATACATGTTCCTCTGACTATGAGATTATGGAACTCCCGAATACCGGAGGAACACCTTGTGTGCTATCAAACATCAAAACGTAACTGGGTGATTATAAAGATGCTCTACAGATGTCTTCGAAGGTGTTTGTTGGGTTGGCATAGATCGAGATTAGGATTTGTCACTCCATGTATCGGAGAGGTATCTCTCGGCCCTCTCGGTAATGCACATCACTATAAGCCTTGCAAGCAATGTGACTAATGAGTTGGTCACGAGATGATGCATTACGGAACGAGTAAAGAGACTTGCCGGCAACTAGATTGAACTAGGTATGATGATACCGACGATCGACTCTCGGGCAAGTAACTTACCGATGACAAATGGGAACAACGTATGTTGTTATGCGGTTTGGCCGATAAAGATCTTCGTAGAATATGTAGGAGCCAATATGAGCATCCAGGTTCCTCTGTTGGTTATTGACCGGAGATGTGTCTTGGTCATGTCTACATAGTTTTCGAACCCGTAGGGTCCGCACGCTTAACATTCGATGACGATTTGTATTATGAGTTATGTGATTTGATGACCGAAGTTTGTTTGGAGTCCCGGATGAGATCACAGACATGACGAGGAGTATCTAAATGGTCGAGACGTAAACATCGATATATTGGAAGGCTATATTCGGACATCAGAAAGGTTCGGAGTGGTTCGGGTATTTTTCGGAGTACCGGAGAGTTACGGGAATTCGCCGGGGGAAGTATTGGGCCTTCATGGGCCTTAGTGGAAAGGAGAGAAGGGCCACAAGGGGAGGCCGCGCGCCCCCCCATGGGCTGGGCCGAATTGGACTAGGGAGGGGGCGGCACCCCCCTCTTTCCTTCTCCCTCTCCTACTCCTTCCCTCTCTCCCCTCTTGGAAGAGGAAGGGGACTCCAACTAGGATTGGGAATCCTAGTTGGACTCCCCCTATAGGCGCGCCCCTCCTAGGCCGGCCTCCTCTTCCCCCCTCCTTTATATACGTGGGCAGGGGGCACCCCAAATACATACAAGTTGATTTCTTAGCTGTGTGTGGTGCCCCCCTCCACAGATTTCCACCTCGGTCATATTGTCATAGTGCTTAGGCGAAGCCCTGCGTCGGTAACTTCATCATCACCGTCAACACGCCGTCGTGCTAACGAAACTCGCCCTCGGTCTCAGCTGGATCTAGAGGGACGTCACCGAGCTGAATGTGTGCAGATCGCGGAGATGCCATGCGTTCGGTATACTTGATCGGTTGGCTCGCGAAGACGTTCGACTACATCAACCGCGTTACTCAACGCTTCCGCTTTCGGTCTACAAGGGTACGTAGACACACTCTCCCCTCTCGTTGCTATGCATCTCCTAGATAGATCTTGCATGGTCGTAGGAAAATTTTGAAATATTGCGTTCCCTAGCAGTGGCATCCGAGCCAGGTCTATGCGTAGATGTTATATGCACGAGTAGAACACAAAGGAGTTGTGGGCGTGGGTATATACATATTGCTTGTTGCTACCTCTTGAGCAATGCATTGGTTTTCCCTTGAAGAGGAAAGGGTGAGGCAGCAAAGTAGTGTAACTATTTCCCTCAGTTTTTGAGAACCAAGGTATCAATCCAGTAGGAGGCCACACGCAAGTCCCTAGTACCTACACAAACAAATAAGAACCTCGCAACCAATGCGACAAAGGGTTGTCAATCCCTTCACGGTCACTTATGAGAGTGAGATCTGATAGAGATAATAATGATAAGATAAATATTTTTGGTATTTTTATGATACAGATTGGAAGTAAAGATTGCAAAATAAAATAGATTGTAAACTTATATGATAGAGAATAGACCCGGGGCCCATATGTTTCACTAGTGGCTTCTCTCAAGATAGCATAGGTATTACAGTGGATGAACAAATTACTGTCGAGCAATTGATAGAAAAGCGAATAATTATGAGAATATCTAGGCATGATCATGTATATAGGCATCACGTCCGTGACAAGTAGACTAACTCCTGCCTGCATCTACTACTATTACTCCACACATCGACTGCTATCCAGCATGCATCTAGAGTATTAAGTTCATAAGAACAGAGTAACGCCTTAGGTAAGATGACATTATGTAGAGGGATAAACTCAAGCAATATGATATAAACCCCATCTTTTTATCCTCGATGGCAACAATACAATACATGTCGTTTCCCTTTCTGTCACTGGGATCGAGCACCACAAGATTGAACCCAAAGCTAAGCACTTCTCCCATTGCAAGAAATATCAATCTAGTAGGCCAAACCAAACTGATAATTCGAAGAGACTTGCAAAGATAACCAATCATGCATAAAAGATTTCCGAGAAGAACCAAATATTGTTCATAGATAGACTTGATCATAAACCCACAATTCATCGGATCTCGACAAACACACCGCAAAAAGAGTTACATCGAATAGATCTCCAAGAAGATCGAGGAGAACTTTGTATTGAGATCCAAAGAGAGAGTAGAAGCCATCTAGCTACTAGCTATGGACCCGAAGGTCTAAAGTATACTCACACATCATCAGAGGGGCCATGGAGTTGATGTAGAGGCCCTCCGTGATCAATGCCCCCTCCGGTGGAGCTCCGGAAAAGGCCCCAAGATGAGATCTCTTGGGTACAGAAGGTTGCGGCGGTGGAAATAGGGTTTCGTGGTGCTCCTGGATGTTTTAGGGGTATGTGAACATATATAGGAGGAAGAAGTAGGTCGGTTGATCCACGAGGGGCCCACGAGGGGGGAGGGCGCGCCTAGAGGGGTAGGCGCGCCCCCTGCCTCGTGGACTCCTAGTTGGCTGCTTGACGTCCACTCCAAGTCCTCCGGATCATGTTTGTTCCAAAAATCACGCTCTCGAAGGTTTCATTCCGTTTGGACTCCGTTTGATATTCCTTTATTGTGAAACACTGAAATAGGAAAAAAACGACAATTTGCACTGGGCCTTGGGTTAATAGGTTAGTCCCAAAAATAATATAAAAGTGCAAAATAAAGCCCATTAACATCCAAAACTGATAATAAAATAGCATGGAACAATAAAAAATTATAGATACATTGGAGACGTATCAGCATCCCCAAGCTTAATTCCTACTTGTCCTCGAGTAGGTAAATGATAAAAACAGAATTTTTGATGTGGAATGCTTTCTAGCATGTTCTTCAATGTATTTTTCTCTATTGTGGCATGAATGTTCAGATCCGAAAGATTCAAGATAAAATTTTATTGTTGACATAAAAATAGTAATACTCCAAGTATGTTAATCAAGCAATTATGTCTTATCAAAATACCATAGCCAAAGAAAACTTATCCCTACAAAGTCATATAGTTTGGCCATGCTTCATTTTCGTCACACAAAATGCTCCCATCATGCACAACCCTGATGACAAGCCAAGCAATTGTTTCATACTTAGCCTTTTCAAACTCTTTCAACTTTTACGCAATATATGAGCGCGAGCCATGGACATAGCACTATGGGTGGAATAGAATATGATGATTGAGGTTGTGTGAGAAGACAAAAAGGGAGAAAGTCTCACATTGATGCGGCTAATCAATGGGCTATGGAGATGCCCACCGATTGATGTCAATGCAAGGAGTATGGATTGCCATGCAACGGATGCACTAGAGCTATAAATATATGAAAGGTCATCAAAGAAACTAAGTGGGTGTGCGTCCAACTTGCTTGCTCACGAAGACCTAGGGCATTTGAGGAATCCCATCATTGGAATATACGAGCCAAGTTCTATACTGAAAAATTCCCACTAGTATATGAAAGTGACAAAATAAGAGACTCTCTATCATGAAGATCATGGTGCTACTTTGAAGCACAAGTGTGGAAAAAAGATAGTAATATTGTCCCTTCTCTCTTTTTCTCTCATTTATTTTTTTGGCCTTTTTATGGCCTCTTTTTTATTATTATTTATTTTTTGTCCGGAGTCTCATCCCGACTTGTGGGGGGAATCATAGTCTCCATCATACTTTCCTCACATGGCACAATGCTCTAATGATGATCATCACACTTTTATTTTCTTACAACTCAATACTTAGAACAAAATATGACTCTATGTGAATGCCTCCAGCGGTGTACCGGGATTGCGATGAATCAAGAGTGACATCTATGGAAAATTAACAAGGTGGCTTTGCCACAAATACGATGCCAACTACATGATCATGCAAAGCAATATGACAATGATGATGCGTGTCATAATAAATGGAACGGTGGAAAGTTGCATGGCAATATATCTCGGAATGGCTATGGAAATGCCATAATAGGTAGGTATGGTGGCTGTTTTGAGGAAGATATAAGGAGGCTTATGTCTGATAGAGCGTATCATATCACGGGGTTTGGATGCGCCGGGGAAGTTTGCACTAACTCTCAAGGTGAGAAAGGGCAATGCACGGTACCAAAGAGGCTAGCAATGATGGAAGGGTGAGAGTGCGTATAATCCATGGACTCAACATTAGTCATAAAGAACTCAAATACTTATTGCAAAAATCTACAAGTCATTAAAACCAAGCACTACGCGCATGCTCCTAGGGGGATAGATTGGTAGGAAAAGACCATCGCTCATCCCCGACCGCCACTCATAAGGAAAGCAATCAAAGAACACCCCATGCTTCAAATTTGTCACATAGCGTTTACCATACGTGCATGCTACGGGACTTGCCAACTTCAACACTGTGACGCCCGGATAATTAAGCTACAGTAATTCTTTGCTAATGATGCCACGTCAGTCTGATTACTGTTGCTAATCTCACGTTAGTTCGAAACTGATTCAAATTCAAATTCAAAATCTAGCAAACAATAAAAGTTTCCAAATATTAAAACTAAAATGTTCAGAGTGAACCAAATATTGCATAGGTAATTATGGTGGAGGAACCACACTTTTCTAAAGTGCTTAAATACTCTAAGATGAATAAAACAACAACATGACCAATTTAATAAATGCCTTTTATTATTTATAAAATGTTAAACTATTTTATTTAGGGTTTAAACTTTTTGTAGCTGAGGTATAGTTAGTGATACTAAAATAGGTTCAACTTTTATGTTTTTATAAAACTAAAATAAATGAAACTATAATAGAAAATAGAAAAGTGAAAGTAAAATAAAAATAGAAAAGAAAACGAGAGAGCCCCCTCTCCCAGGGCCGTTTGGCCCATCTGGCCACTGCGCCTGGCCGACCGAACCCCCACTCGCCCGGTCGTCTCCCTCCCCACTTTTCGTACGACCGGGGAGCCCGCCGTCTCCACCGCACCACCTCGCAGCCCCGCGCCGCTGCAGTGCACCGGGGGGATAAGGTCAACCCCCAGGGCACCCCCAGGCGAACCCTATCCCCACTTCCCCTCCCCCTCTGGCCTCTCTCCCTCCCTCGCTAGATCCACGCGCCCGGTAGCTCCTGTGGTCGCTGGCGTGCACAACCGCGGCGACCGCCTCCCCCGCGCCCCTCCAACAAGTCCAGCCGCTCCATCGTCGTCTGCTACAACGACCACGGCCACCAGCCCGCGCCAGGAGCCCTTGCCTCGTCGAATCTGCGTCGTATTCAACCTCTAGGCTCCGTGCTCGCCGTCGTCGTGCCGTCTGCCCGCGCCTCCCCCGAGCTCATTTTGGCACATCTGCAGGACCCGTGTGAGCATCCGCGTCTCCCTTCTCCTCGCATCGCGTTCCCGTGCTCCTAGCTGCGTCCGTCGTAGTTGGCCGAGCTCGTCGCTACCGTTCTTTGTTGTCGTCGTGACCAGAGCCTCCGTTGCTTGCGTATGTGCTCGCAGGCGTGCTTAGCATGTTCGCAACGACCCAACGCACGCACCCGCACGTCCAGCCGTGCTCTGAAGCGTCACACCAGCAGTTTCGCCGAACTCCGGCAGCTGCCCGCCCACCTACTGCTGTAGCCGCCCCCGCTTGACGTTGCGTGCTGCGTGCTGCTACGTTGCCGCTGCAGCTTCGCTTACTGCGCAGCTGCTTGGCGCGCGTGGACGTGGCCGCTACCGCTGGCACTTTTGCCCTGCACCTCACGGCCGCCAAACCTCCCGCCCCTACCCATGGCCGCTGCCTGCGCCGCTCGCCGCCTGTGCCGCGCGCCGCCCCCTGCACCTGCCTCTGCGCCAGCCCGCCTGCAGGCCAGGGCCTCGCCCTCGCCACCCCCCGGTTGGCGCTGCTGCTTCGCTACAGCGGCTGTTGGCACCCCATCGCGCTCGTCGACCTCATCGCCGCTCCGGCCGCCCACCGCCCCAGCTGAGGTCGTAGATGGATGCGCGGCACTGCGCCCGTCCCATAGCAACCGCCCCCGTGTGAAATGATCACCGGAATGACGAGTCCGGCGAGGTCCGGCGCCCCTCCGCCGCAGGAACGCTCACCGGAGCTCCCCAAACACCGACGCCGACGTGGATCGATGGGCCCCACCCCTGAGTCACTGGCCAGTGGGCCCTGGTGGCCTAGTTGACTGGGTTGACCCAGTCAACTACTAACTGGGCAGCCCGGTGGCACTGACATGTGGGGCCCACGCCATAAACAAAATAAATAAAAAGTTAATTTGCTAATTAATTAAATTAGTTAATTAAAACCCTAATCTCTCAGTGACTACTGGGCCCCACCTACTAATTAACCCATTTAGTTAGTCTAAACCACCTGTTAGTGCCCCTGACAATGACATGTGGGTCCCAATGGACCCACATATCAGGTTTGACTGGTCAACTAACTAGTTGACCTGATGACATCACTCTGATGTCATGCTTGCGTCATTGTTCACTGTTCTGGATAATGTTGGATTTAAAAAAAATCAGAAAATGATTAAAACTTTAGAAAATCATATAAAATAATCTGTAACTCGGATGGGAAAACTTTGTACATGAAAGTTGCTCAGAACGACGAGACGAATCCGGATATGCAGCCCGTTCATCCGCCACACATCCATAGCATAGCGAACACACAACTTTCCTCCTCCGATTCATTTGTCCAAAAACGCGAAACACCGTGGATATTTTCCCGGATGTTTCCCCCCTTCACCGGTATCACCTCATACCGCGTTAGGGCACACCTAGCACCGCTGTTTGCTTTGTCATGCATCTGTTTGCAACATATTTACTGTTTTCCCCCCTCTTCTTCTCTGGTAGACCTCGAGACCGACGTTGATGCCCCCGATCGACTACGTTGTTGACGACCCCTCCTTCTTGCCAGAGCAACTAGGCAAGGCCCCCCTTGATCACCAGATATCGCCTATTATCTCTCTACTGCTTGCATTAGAGTAGTGTAGCATGTTACTGCTTTCAGTTAATCCTATTCTGATGCATAGCCTGTCATTGTTGCTACAACTGTTGATACCTTACCTGTAATCCTAAATGCTTAGTATAGGATGCTAGTTTATCATCAGTGGCCCTACATTCTTGTCAGTCTGCCATGCTATACTATCGGGTCATGATCACGTCGGGTGTTGATCACGGGTATATACTATACATACATACTACATGTTGTGACTAAAGTCGGGTCGGCTCGTTGAGTACCCATAAGTGATTCCGATGTTGGGGGCTGAAGGGGCAGGTGGTTCCTCCCAGGTAGTGGTGGGCCTGGGTTCCCGACGACCCCCGATTGTTACTTTGAGGCGGAGCGACAGGACAGGTTGAGACCACCTAAGAGAGAGGTGGGCCTGGCCCTGGTCGGCTTCCGTGGATAATTCAATTAACACGTTTAACGAGATCTGGGTATTTGATCCGAGTCTGGCCACTGGCCTATATGCACTAACCAACTACACGGGAACAGTTATGGGCACTCGTCGTCGTGGTATCAGCCGAAGCCTTCGTGATGTCAGCGAATGAGCCGCGCGCGTCGGGTTGGACCGCGTAATGCAACTTCCTTTGTAATGGAGGTTGCTAGGTCTACTCACCGGCCGCACACGCAATGTGCAGGTGTGCAATGGGCGATGGGCCCAGACCCCTGCGCCATAGGATTTAGACCGGTGTCCTGACCTCTCTATTGTGCCTAGGTAGGGCTGCGATGTGTTGATCTTCCGAGGCTGGGCATGACCCAGAAAAGTGTGTCCGGACAAAGGGGATCGAGCGTGTTGGGAAATGTGGTGCACCCCTGCAGGGAAGTTGATCTATTCGAATAGTCGTGTCCCTCGGTAATAGGACGACCCAGAGTTGTACCTTGACCTTATGACAACTAGAACCGGATACTTAATAAAACACACCCTTCCAAGTGCCAGATACAACCGGTGATCGCTCTCTCACAGGGCGACGAGGGGAGGATCACCGGGTAGGGTTATGCTATGCGATGTTACTTGGTGAACTTACCATCTACTCTCTTCTACATGCTGCAAGATGGAGGCGGGCAGAAGCGTAGTCTTCGACATGACTAGCTATCCCCCTTTTTATTCTGACATTCTACAGCTCAGTCCATATATGTTACCCTTTTCCTTTTGATACCAATGCATACATATGTAGTGTAGTTTCTTGCTTGCGAGTACTTTGGATGAGTACTCAAGGTTGCTTTGCTCCCTCTTTTCCCCTTTTACCCGATTGTTGCGACCAGACGTTGGAGTCCAGGAGCCAGACGCCACTGTCGATGACGACTGCTACTACTCGGGAGGTGCCTACTACTACGTGTAGGCCGCTGACGGCGACCAGGAGTAGTTTAGGAGGATCCCAGGCAGGAGGCCTACGCCTCTTTCGATCTGTATCCCAGTTTGTGCTAGCCTTCTTAAGGCAAACTTGTTTAACTTATGTCTGTACTCAGATATTGTTGCTTCCGCTGACTCGTCTATGATCGAGCTCTTGTATTCTAGCCCTCGAGGCCCCTGGCTTGTAATATAAAGCTTGTATGATTTTAATTTGTGTCTAGAGTTGTGTTGTGATATCTTCCCGTGAGTCCCTGATCTTGGTCGTACACATTTGCGTGCATGATTAGTGTACGGTCAAATCGGGGGCGTCACAAACACAAGTATTCATCAATTTCACGATTACTCAACTAGCCCGCCTCTAATATTACCACCTTTATATCTCAAAACAATCTATCAAGCATCCAACTTCTCTTAGCATTTAAAATTTATAACCAAAGTGAATTACCATGCTGTTCTAAAGGACTCTCAAAATGATATAAGTGAGGCATGAGAGATCAATTATTTCTATAAAATAAAACCACCGCCATGCTCTAAAAGATATAAGCGAAGCACTAGAGCAAAAAGTATCCAACTCAAAAGATATAAGTGAAGCACATAGAGTATTCTAATAAATTCCAATTCATGTGTGTCTCTCCCAAAAGGTGTGTACATCAAGTATGATTGTGGTAATCTAAAAATCAAAGACTCAAATCATACAAGACTCTCCAAGCAAAACACATATCATGTGGCGAATAAAAATATAGCTCCAAGTAAAGTTACCGATGGACGAAGACGAAAGAGGGGATGCCTTCCGGGCATCCCCAAGCTTAGGCTTTTGGTTGTACTTCAATTTTACCTTGGGGTGCCTTGGGCATCCCCAAGCTTAGGCTATTTCCACTCCTTGTTCCATAATCCATCAAATCTTTACCCAAAACTTGAAAACTTCACAACACAAAACTTTAAAGAAAATCTTTGTGAGCTCCGTTAGTAAAAGAAAACAAACCACCACTTCAAGGTACTGTAATGAACTCATTATTTATTTATATTGGTGTTAAACCTACTGTACTCCAACTTTTCTATGGTTCATAAACTCTATCACTAGCCATAGATTAATCAAAATAATCAAACAACACACGAAAAACAGAATCTGTCAAACACAGAACAGTCTGTAGTAATCTGTAGGTTTCGAATACTTATGGAACCCCAAAAATTCTGAAATAAATTTCTGGACGTGAGTAATTTATCTATTGATCATTTGAAAAAATAATTAACTAAATATCACTCTCCAATAAAAAATGGCAGTAAATCTCGTGAGCGCTAAAGTTTCTGTTTTTTACAGCAAGATCGCAAAGACTTTCCCCAAGTCTTCCCAATGGTTCTACTTGGCACAAACACTAATTAAAAGCATAAAACCACATATAAACATAGGCTATATGAGTTATTTATCATTAAACAGAATAAAAAGCAAGAAACAAAAATAAAATTGGGTTGCCTCCCAACAAGCGCTATTGTTTAACGCCCCTAGCTAGGCATAAAATTTCAACGATGCTTACATGAAAGACAAGAATTGAAGCACATAAAGAGCATCATAAAACACGTAACAAACACATCTATGTCTAACATACTTCCTATGCATAGGCATCTTATAGGCAAACAAATTACCAAGGCAAGCAAAAACTAGCATATGCAAGGAAGCGGAAAGAAACAATAGCAATCTCAACATAATGAGAGGTAATTTAGTAACATGAAAATTTCTACCACCATATTTTCCTCTCTCATAATAATTACATGTAGGATCATAATCAAATTCAACAAAATAGCCATCACATAAAATATTTTCAACACGATCCACATGCATGCAAAGTTGACGCTCTTCCAAAATAGTGGGATTAACATTAACTAAAGTCACGACCTCTCCAAACCCACTTTTATCAAAAACTTCATAAGATTGAACATTCTCCAAATATGTGGGATATAAAGTTGACACTCTTCCAAACCCACTTTCAATAATATTTCAAACAGCATTATCAATCTTGTTGGGGATTGTTGCAGAAATTAAAAAAATTCTATGCATCACCAGGATCAATCTATGGAGTTTACTAGCAACGAGAGGGGAGTGCATCTTCATACCTTTGAAGATCGCGATGCGGAAGCGTTGCAAGAACGCGGTCGGTGGAGTCGTACACGAAGCGATTCAGATCGCGGCTGATTCCAATCTAAGCAGCGAACAACAGTGCCTCCGCGTTCAACACACGTGCAGCCCGGTGACGTCTCCCGTGCCTTGATCCAGCAAGGAGAGAGGGAGAGGTTGGGGAAGACTCCATCCAGTAGCAGCACGACGGCGTGGTGGTGGTGGAGGAGCATGGCACTCCAGCAGGGCTTCGCCAAGCACTATGAGAGACGAGGAGGGAGAGGGGTAGGGCCGCGCCAGGAGAAAGGGAGACTCGTGTCTCTGGCAGCCCCAAAAACCCCACCCTAGATCCATCTAGAGGGGGGCAGCAGCCCCCTTAGGGTTTCCAACTAGGGGGCGCCCGCACGGGGGGGCAGCGCCCCCCCTAGGGTTTCCAACCCTAGGTGCCTTGGGCCCTTGGGGGGCGCACCAGCCCACTAAGGGGCTGGTTCCCACCCAACTACAGCCCATTAGGTCCTTCGGGGCAGGTGGACCCTCCTGGTGGACCCCCGGAACCCCTTCGGTGGTCCCGGTACAATATCGATAAACCCCGAAACCTTTCCGGTGACTGAAACTGGACTTCCCATATATAAATCTTCACCTACGGACCATTCCGGAACTCCTCGTGACGTCCGGGATCTCATCCAGGACTCCAAACAACATTTGGTAACCACATACAAACTTTCCCTATAACTCTAGAGTCATCGAACCTTAAGTGTGTAGACCCTACGGGTTCGGGAGGCATGTAGACATGACCGAGACATCTCTCCAGCCAATAGCCAATAGCGGGATCTGGATACCCATGTTGGCTCCCACACGCTCCACGGTGATCCCATCGGATGAACCACGATGTCAAGGATTCAATTAATCCCGTATACGATTACCTTTGTCTACCGGTATAGCACTTGCCCGAGATTCGATCGTCGGTATACCGATACCTTGTTCAATCTCGTTACGACAAGTCTCTTTACTCGTTCCGTAACACATCATCCCGTGATCAACTCCTTGATCACACTGAGCTCATTATGATGATGTCCTACCGAGTGGGCCCAGAGATACCTCTCCGTCATACGGAGTGACAAATCCTAGTTTCGATCCGTGCCAACCCAACAGACACTTTTGGAGATACCCGTAGTGTACCTTTATAGCCACCCAGTTACGTTGTGACGTTTGGCACACCCAAAGTACTCCTACGGTATTCGAGAGTTGCATAATCTCATGGTCTAAGGAAAAGATACTTGACATTAGAAAAGCTTTAGCAGACGAACTACACGATCTTGTGCTATGCTTAGGATTGGGTCTTGTCCATCACATCATTCTCCTAATGATGTGATCATGTTATCAATGACATCCAATGTCCATGGTTAGGAAACCATAACCATCTATTGATCAACGAGCTAGTCAACTAGAGGCTCACTAGGGACATGTTGTGGTCTATGTATTCACACATGTATTATGATTTCCGGATAACACAATTATAGCATGAACAATAGACAATTATCATGAACAAGGAAATATAATAATAACCATTTTATTATTGCCTCTACGACATATTTCCAACAGTCTCCCACTTGCACTAGAGTCAATAACCTAGTTACATTGTGATGAATCAAACACCCATAGAGTTCTAGTGTTGATCATGTTTTGCACGTGGAAGAGGTTTAGTCAACGGATCTGCGACATTCAGGTCTGTATGCACTTTACAAATCTCTATGTCTCCATCTTGAACATTTTCACGAATGGAGTTGAAGCGACGCTTGATATGCCTGGTCTTCTTGTGAAACCTGGGCTCCTTGGCAAGGGCAATAGCTCCAGTGTTGTCACAGAAGAGAGTCATCGGGCCCGACACATTGGGAATAACTCCTAGGTCGGTAATGAACTCCTTCATCCAGATTGCTTCATGTGCTGCCTCCGAGGCTGCCATGTACTCCACCTCACATGTAGATCCCGCCACGATGCTTTGCTTGCAACTACACCAGCTGACTGCCCCACCATTCAAAATATACACGTATCCGGTTTGTGACTTGGAGTCATCTAGATATGTGTCGAAACTAGCATTGACGTAACCCTTTACGATGAGCTCTTCATCACCTCCATAAACGAGAAACATATCCTCAGTCCTTTTCAGGTACTTCAAGATATTCTTGACCGCTATACAGTGTTCCATGTCGGGATTACTTTGGTACCTTCCTACCAAACTGATGACAAGGTTTACATCATGTCTGGTACACAGCATGGCATACATAATAGACCCTATGGCCGAGGCATAGGGGATGACACTCATCTTTTCTCTATCTTATGTCGTGGTCGGGCATTGAGCCGTGCTCAATCTCACACCTTGCAATACAGGCAAGAACCCCTTCTTGGACTGATCCATATTGAACTTCTTCAATATCTTGTGCAAGACCAATGAGGCGTCTCGATCTATCTCTATAGATCTTGATGCCTAATATGTAAGCAGCTTCTCCAAGGCCCTTCATTGAAAAACACTTATTCAAGTAGGCCTTTATGCTTTCCAAGAGTTCTATATCATTTCCCATCAATAGTATGTCATCCACATATAATATGAGAAATGCTATAGAGCTCCCACTCACTTTCTTGTAAACACAGGCTTCTCCATAAATCTGCATAAACCCAAACGCTTTGATCATCTCATCAAAACAAATGTTCCAACTCCGAGATGCTTGCACCAGCCCATAGATCGAGCGTTGGAGCTTGCATACCTTGTCAGCATTCTTAGGATCGACAAAATCTTCTGGCTGCATCATATACAATTCTTCCTTAAGGAAACCATTAAGGAATGCCGTTTTGACGTCCATTTGCCATATCTCATATCATAGAATGTGGCAATTGCTAACATGATTCAGACAGACTTCAGCTTCGCTATAGGTGAGAAGGTCTCATCATAGTCAACCCCTTGATCTTGTCGATAACCCTTAGCGACAAGCCGAGCCTTATAGATGGTTACATTACCATCTGCATCTGTCTTCTTCTTAAAGGTCCATTTATTTTCTATGGCTCGATGATCATCGGGCAAGTCAGTCAATGTCCATACTTTGTTTTCATACATGGATCCTATCTCGGATTTCATGGCTTCAAGCCATTTGTCGGAATCCGGGCCCACCATCGCTTCTTCATAGTTCGAAGGTTCACCATTGTCTAACAACATGATTTCCAGGACAGGGTTGCCGTACCACTCTAGTGCGGAACGTGTCCTTGTGGACCTACGAAGTTCAGTAGCAACTTGATCTGAAGTTTCATGATCATCATCATTAACTTCCTCTCTAGTCGGTGCAGGCACCACAGAAACATTTTCTTGAGCTGCGCTACTCTCCGGTTCAAGAGGCAATACTTCATCAAGTTCTACTTTCCTCCCACTTACTTCTTTCGAGAGATACTCTTTCTCTAGAAAGGATACATTCTTGGCAACAAAGATCTTGCCTTCGGATCTGAGGGAGAAGGTATACCCAATAGTTTCCTTAGGGTATCCTATGAAGACACATTTTTCTGATTTGGGTTTGAGCTTTTCAGGTTGAAGTTTCTTGACATAAGCATCGCATCCCCAAACTTTCAGAAACGACAGCTTAGGTTTCTTCCCAAACCATAATTCATATGGTGTCGTCTCAACGGATTTCGACGGAGCCCTATTTAAAGTGAATGCGGCAGTCTCTAAAGCATAAACCCAAAATGATAGTGGTAGATCGGTAAGAGACATCATAGATCGCACCATATCTAATAGAGTGCGATTACGACGTTCGGACACACCATTACGCTGAGGTGTTCCAGGCGGTGTGAGTTGTGAAACAATTCCACATTTCCTTAAGTGCATGCCAAATTCGTGACCCAAATATTCTCCCCCACGATCTGATCGTAAGAACTTTATTTTCCTGTCACGTTGATTCTCAATCTCATTCTGAAATTCCTTGAACTTTTCAAAGGTCTCAGACTTGTGTTTCATTAAGTAGATATACCCCTATCTACTCAAGTCATCAGTGAGGGTGAGAACATAACGATAGCCACCGCGAGCCTCAACGCTCATTGGACCGCACACATGAGTATGTATGATTTCCAATAAGTTGGTTGCTCGCTCCATTGTTCCGGAGAACGGAGTCTTGGTCATTTTGCCCATGAGGCATGGCTCGCACGTGTAAAATGATTCATAATCAAGAGACTCCAAAAGTCCATCTGCATGGAGTTTCTTCATGCGTTTGACACCAATGTGACCAAGGCGGTAGTGCCACAAGTATGTGGGACTATCATTATCAACCTTACACTTCTTGGTATTCACACTATGAACATGTGTAACATCACGTTCGAGATTAAACAAGAATAAACCATTGACCCGCGGGGCATGACCATAAAACATATCTCTCATATAAATGGAACAACCATTATTCTCGGATTTAAATGAGTAGCCATCTCACATTAAATGAGATCCAGATACAATGTTCATGCTCAAAGCTGTCACTAAATAACAATTATTGAGGTTTAAAACTAATCCCGTAGGTGAATGTAGAGGCAGCGTGCCGACGGCGATCACATCGACCTTGGAACCATTCCTGACGCGCATCGTCACCTTGTCCTTCGCCAGTCTCTGCTTATTCCGCAGCTCCTGTTTTGAGTTACAAATACGAGCAACCGCACCGGTATCAAATACCCAGGAGCTACTACGAGTGTTGTTAAGGTACACATCGATAACATGTATATCATATATATACCTTTGGTATTGTCGGCCTTCTTATCCGCTAAGTACTTGGGGCAGTTCCGCTTCCAGTGACTGTTTCCCTTGCAATAAAAGCACTCAGTCTCAGGCTTGGGTCCATGCTTTGGCTTCTTCCCGACAGCTTGCTTACCGGGCGCAGCAACTCCCTTGTCGTCCTTCTTGAAGTTCTTCTTACCCTTGCCTTTCTTGAAACTAGTGGTTTTATTGACCATCAACACTTGATGTCCCTTTTTGATCTCCACCTCCGCTGATTTCAGCATTGAATATACCTCAGGAATGGTTTTCTCCATCCCCTGCATATTGAAATTCATCACAAAGCTCTTGTAGCTAGGTGGGAGCGACTGAAGGATTCTGTCAACAACCACATCATCCGGGAGATTAACTCCCAGCTGAGACAAGCGGTTGTGCAACCCAGACATTTTGAGTATGTGCTTGCAGACAGAACTATTCTCCTCCATCTTACAACTGTAGAACTCGTCGGAGACTTCATATCTCTTGACCCGGGCATGATCTTGGAAAACCATTTCAGCTCTTGGAACATCTCATATGCTCTGTGCTGCTCAAAACGCTTTTGAAGCCCCGGTTCTAAACTATAAAGCATGCTGCACTGAACCAGGGAGTAATCATCACTATGCGGCTGCCAGGCGTTCATAGCGTCTTGAGTTGCTGGGAAAACATGTGCTTCACCTAGCGGTGCTTCAAGGACATATGCTTTCTTGGCAGCTATGAGGATAATCCTTAGGTTACGGACCCAGTCCGTGTAGTTGCTGCCATAGTCTTTCAGCTTGGTTTTCTCTAGGAACGCGTTGAAGTTGAGGGAAACATTAGCGTGGGCCATTTGATCTACAAGACATATTGCAAAGTTTTAGACTATGTTCATGATAATTAAGTTCATCTAATCAAATTATTTAATGAACTCCCACTTAGATTGACATCCCTCTAGTCATCTAAGTGATACATGATCCGAGTCAACTAGGCCATGTCCGATCATCACGTGAGACGGACTAGTCATCATCGGTGAACATCTTCATGTTGATCGTATCTTCTATACGACTCATGTTCGACCTTTCGGTCTTCCGTGTTCTGAGGCCATGTCTGTATATGCTAGGCTCGTCAAGTCAACTTAAGTGTATTGCGTGTGTAAATCTGGCCTACACCCGTTGTATGCGAACGTTAGAAACTATCACACCCGATCATCATGTGGTGCTTCGGAACAACGAACCTTAGCAACGGTGCACAGTTAGGGGGAACACTTTCTTGAAATTATCGCAAGGGATCATCTTATTTATGCTACCGTCGTTCTAAGCAAATAGGATGTAAAACATGATAAACATCACATGCAATCAAATAGTGACATGATATGGCAAATATCATTTTGCTCCTTTTGATCTCCATCTTCGGGGCGCCATGATCATCATCGTCACCAGCATGACACCATGATCTCCATCATCGTGTCTTCATGAAGTTGTCTCGCCAAATATTACTTCTACTACTATGGCTAACGGTTAGCAATAAAGTAAAGTAATTACAAGGCATTTTTAGTGACACGCAGGTCATAAATAATTTAGACAATTCCTATGGCTCCTGCCGGTTGTCATACTCATCGACATGCAAGTCATGATTCCTATTACAAGAACATGATCAATCTCATACATCACATATATCACATTCTTTTGGCCATATCACATCACATAGCATACCCTGCAAAATCAAGTTAGACGTCTTCTAATTGTTGTTGCATATTGTTACGTGGCTGCTATGGGTTTCTAGCAAGAATGTTTCTTACCTACACAAAACCCACAACGTGATATGCCAATTTCTATTTACCCTTCATAAGGACCCTCTTCATCGACTCCAATCCGACTAAAGTGGGAGAGACAGACACCCGCTAGCCACCTTATGCAACTAGTGCATGTCAGTCGGTGGAACCTGTCTCACGTAAGCATACGTGTAAGGTCGGTCCGGGACGCTTCATCCCACGATGCCGCCGAATCAAGATAAGACTAGTAACGGCAAGTAAATTGACAAAATCAACACCCACAACAACTTGTGTTCTACTCATGCATAGAAACTATGCATAGACCTAGCTCATGATGCCACTGTTGGGGATCGTTGCAGAAATTAAAAAAATTCTACACATCACTAAGAGCAATCTATGGAATTTACTAGCAACGAGAGGGGAGTGCATCTTCATACCTTTGAAGATCGCGATGCGGAAGTGTTGCAAGAACACGGTTGGTGGAGTCGTACACGAAGTGATTCAGATCGCAGCCGATTCCGATCTAAGCACCGAACAACGGTGCCTCCGCGTTCAACACACGTGCAGCCCGGTGATGTCTCCCGCGCCTTGATATAGCAAGGAGAGAGGGAGAGGTTGGGGAAGACTCCGTCCAGCAGCAGCACGATGGCGTGGTGGTGGTGGAGGAGCGTGGCACTCCAGCAGGGCTTCGCCAAGCACTACGAGAGACGAGGAGGGAGAGGGGTAGGGTTGCGCCAGGAGAAAGGGAGACTCGTGTCTCTGGCAGCCCCAAAACCCCCACTATATATAGGGGAAGGGGAGAGGGGGGCAGCCCCCTAGATCCATCTAGAGGGGGTCGGCGGCCCCTCGGGGGGGGGGGGCCAGCGGCCCCCTTAGGGTTTCCAACTAGGGGGGCGCCCGCCCCGGGGGGGGGGGGGCAGCGGCCCCCCTAGGGTTTCCAAGCCTAGGCGCCTTGGGCCCTGGGGGGCGCACCAGCCCACTAAGGGGCTGGTTCCCACCCAACTACCGCCCATTAGGTCCTTCGGGGCAGGTGGACCCTCCCGGTGGACCCTCGGAACCCCTTCGATGGTCCCGGTACAATACCGATAAACCTCGAAACCTTTCCAGTGACTGAAACTGGACTTCCCATATATAAATGTTCACCTCCGGACCATTCTGGAACTCCTCGTGACATCCGGGATGTCATACAGGACTCTGAACAACATTCGGTAACCACATACAAACTTTCCCTATAACCCTAGCGTCATTGAACCTTAAGTGTGTAGACCCTACGGGTTCGGGAGGCATGTAGACATGACCGAGACATCTCTCCGGCCAATAGCCAATAGCGGGATCTAGATACCCGTGTTGGCTCCCACATGCTCCACGATGATCTCATCAGATGAACCACGATGTCAAGGATTCAATCAATCCCGTATACGATTCCCTTTGTCTACCGGTATAGCACTTGCCCGAGATTCGATCGTCGGTATACTGATACCTTGTTCAATCTCGTTATGGCAAGTCTCTTTACTCGTTCCGTAACACATCATCCCATGATCAACTCCTTGATCACACTGAGCTCATTATGATGATGTCCTACCAAGTGGGCCCAGAGATACCTCTCTGTCATACGGAGTGACAAATCCCAGTTTCTATCCGTGCCAACCCAACAGACACTTTCGGGAATACCCGTAGTGTACCTTTATAGCCACCCAGTTACGTTGTGACATTTGGCACACCCAAAGTACTCCTATGGTATCCGGGAGTTGCACAATCTCATGGTCTAAGGAAAAGATACTTGACATTAGAAAAGCTTTAGTAGATGAACTACACGATCTTGTGCTATGCTTAGGATTGGGCCTTGTCCATCACATCATTCTCCTAATGATGTGATCCCATTATCAATGACATCCAATGTCCATGGTTAGGAAACCGTAACCATCTATTGATCAATGAGCTAGTCAACTAGAGGCTCACTAGGGACATGTTGTGGTCTATGTATTCACACATGTATTACGATTTCCGGATAACACAATTATAGCATGAACAATAGACAATTATCATGAACAAGGAAATATAATAATAACCATTTTATTATTGCCACTAGGGCATATT